>NC_079896.1:17892199-18046204 GCF_024868665.1 Triplophysa rosa | reverse complement strand
ACCAACATTCTTAACATTCTTTTAGTAAAAAGAAAACACTTAATCATCTAATGTTTTTAATTATATAGCGTTGTTTCTTAATCCTATGATTCATTAAAACACATCACAACTCATGATTATACTTAGAACATATGCAATGGATTGATTCATAACATTTATTTTTCTTTGTGACTCTTTATATGTGTGTGTGTTTATCTAGATAATTTACGACTCCAACCCCCAACTTTCTCTGTTTTCTTTGTTTGCCCCAGTACTTTCCACTGAGTGAAATAGAAAGCACATGACCAAAACACACAGCTTAATGAAACAAATGAAAGAAAACACTTATTGATTATATTGATATTTAAATCATACTTTTATCTAAAAAATATTCCCACAGTCCATTCACTAACTTACTGGGTCCGAGGCTCTGGATCGCTTTTTGTCGGGTGAATTATACTTTCTCTTGTTCTGCTGATTAATTTACACATGCCCGGGAACAGAAACTGCTATTACAGCAGATAAACGTAAATAATACGAAGCGCCGACGCATTTCACGCACGTGAAGTAGTCGACGTAATCGACGACATCGACGCGTCGTTGCAGCACTAAAATAAAATAAAAAAAACTAAATATTTTCCTTTCAATGCTCATCGTTTAATTTCTGATTAAATCGTTTTTGGCCGTAGTCATTTAAAGTCTTGATTATTTCAATTCATATACACACAATAGAAGCAAAGCATGAAAAACATATTTTCATTTAATTCTTTAATTTCAACGTTAAAGAAATCATTTCATTTAAATGCTTAGCCTATTGTAAATACGACCAATGTATAGCTCACAATACAGTGTCTAGCATTTAAAATCATTTAAACACATATGCACAGTTAAAAAAAACTCTACGAGTCTACGATACCCGGGTATGTCAGTGGAGGTTTTGGAATTCATTCTTTCAATCCAAATTATGTAGGCTAGCTATATTGAAGCAGCGGAGGTTAACTCATGTGCTGGTTGTTAAAGGCAGAATGTCAATGCAAATACGCAATGTAAAGGTGATTCGAAGCACCGGGATTATCCTCTGTTGTTAGTTTTGAGCGGCACTCGCGAATGTCTAGCTCATTTTCAGTGGGAGACATGCAGTAAGATGCAAAACGCGAGGGTTTCGTTGGCGGCACGGAGGTGGTGCGCAAGCGGTTCCCAAAATCCTTCCACTGGCACGACTCTTCGCAAGCGCTCTTTTTGTGAACGGCATCAACGCTGGCTTTAACCTATCAACATTTTAGTGAGCTCAAAACACGGAGAACATAGTTTTAATAATGGAATTCCCGAAGTTATATGACCTAACAAAAAGAAGACAATTACAGAGATTTAAATAAAGAATACAGAGTGGGTTGATTTGCAAGTTATAGTATGCATGTCATAGTAAACTGTGCCTAAAATGAGCGTCATTAGTATTAGTCATTACTGCAAAAATTAATCAACTTCAGGCTGGATAGTGACCTTGAACGTCCGCCCAGAGACATTTTCACTATGAGAGACTGCAGCAACACAGCAACTCTGTCCAACTGCCAAGTCTGGTGAAAGGGCCATAACATACATTAGAATGTCATGACTAGCCAATCAAAATCAAGCATTCAAAAGCGCTGTGCAAATTTGTTCATATGAGATTGTTTGCCATTGACATTCAGTTTTTCCACAGTAGAGCACACTTTCCTTTTAAATGCTTTACACAAGCAAAACAGGCTACCAAAACCACTAAAACAACCCCCAGCAAAACGCGCACCTCCTACCCGGCATGACCTAATTTATCATGCCGAAAGTGCCCCCTAGTGGTCGGGAGCATTTCCGTTGTGTTGTAACTCGATTCCGTTGTGTTGTGGCTCTATTCCGTTGTGTCGTGAATCAATTCCGTTGTGTTGTGTTCCATAATATAAATCTTCAGAGGGTTTAGGCTGCATTAGTTAGATCAACCGGAACCAAAAACACAACTGATGTACTTGTTGCATCAAAGAGTACAGAACAGTACTCTACTCTCAGCCAGTCTTGTCTCATTGTTCCAAGGTTACCACAGCGAGCAGGATGCAGTTCATGGCCTGACCTGATGGTAGAGCGGAGAATGGGAAGTGGGGACCTGACAAGAGCTGAGATGATAGAGCTGGATAAAGAAGGACGCGGTCTCTTGACATGTCTTCACCACAAAACTTCAAATGCTATTAGATTATTAATGATAATCTTAAACTATAATTTATTTTATTATTAAGTTTATTTATTTTATTTAGCCTTCTTGTGCAAGTTCTCTGGAGCTTGTGCAGAGGCAGCAGCTTTTGCCAGAGGGGAACTGGAATCCCCTGGTTGGGCCTGGGTTCTCCTGAGGTTTTTTTTCTCGATTAGAGTTTTGGGTTCCTCGCCACCGTTTGCATACTGTTTTTGCACTATCTGCCTGACCGGGGGGGCTGCTTTAGAATTTTAAAGTTTTACTTAATTAATACTGCATATAGGAATTTATTATCTGTTATATTTGACCTGTGCTTCTCTCTCCTTTATCCTAAATATCCTAAATGTGTGCTCTCACTGAGCGTGTGTGTGTGTGCGTACTTGTCTGTGTACGTACGTGTGTGTGTGTGTTGTGTGTGTGTGCGTGCGCATCCGTGTGTGTGTGTGTCTCTGTGTCTGTGTGTGTTGGTGCGTGTGCGTGTTCTGTGTGTGGAGTGTTTTGTGTGTGGGTGTGTCTGTCTTCTGTGTTTTCAACCTTTTCTTGTTTTTGCAGGTACAACTTTGATTGTTTTGCTTGTAGTCAATGTGTCTCATGTGCAGCTGCTTTGTAACAATGAAAATTGTAAAAGCGCTATATAAATAAAGTTGAGTTGAGAGTTGAGTTGTGACTCGATTCCGTTGTGTTGTGGCTTGATTGCGTTGTGTTATGAACTTATATTTGCTTTTTAAATTTTGTTGTCATGTGCACTAGTGGTCCACCGTACTTGACATACACGAAAACTGACTTGACTAGGATAGGATAGGATAGGATAGGATAGGATAGGATAGGATAGGATAGGATTGGATTAGATTTGACAAGATTTGACTCGACGCAATGTCATACAGGGTAACAGACCAAATAGCACCACGAACGAGCACAAGACAGCAAACACAAGGGAATTATATAGGGGAAACTAACAAGGGATAATTAACAAGGGACAGGTGTCGGGAATTAAAGACTGATGGGAAGCTAAACGAGGAAACGAGGGGGGCGGGGTCAAAGACGAGACTGGAGAATGCATGACCTTTGTAAACAAACAATGATCATGCATTTCCACACAAAACACGTGGGACTGTCATGACCCTGCCACAAGACTAGAAAATCATGACAAGGTGAGGCAGGATCATGGCAATTTATTTTTTATTGATTTCGGATGTTATCAGCTTGTTTGTAATTGTATTAAAATCAATGAAGTAATACTATTTTAAGAAATAGAATATTTATATAATAAAATACCAGTGGGTCCATTCATCATTGGCGGGAGGGACAATATGCCCATTAGGTCATTTTAGTTACATTGTCAGTCGTTCACCCCAACCTTACCCTACAGCTTCATTATTAAACACTCGTTAGCCACTTTTCAATCTTTTTCCATTGTATTAAGAATAAATGGCTTTATGATCTGATATGTGATTGGGAAAAAGTTGTGGGGAGGCGGATTCAAACCTTCGACGATATGAAGTAGTCAACATAAGCTTTTACTCCCTATGAGATTCTAGATGGCCAGCATTATTTTTTACAACTTCTCTATTCCAATCAGAAGCTGGTGGGCAGTGTTAGTGTACAGTATATAGCTTTTGCTTACAAGACGGGCTATTTGCAATCAGTGTAATTAGACACTCAATAAAATATATTAGGCTAAGCAGTTTTCTAAGGGGGCTTTAGCCCCTCCCAGCGCAAGGGGAGACCCTTCCCCAGACCATTCAGAGCCCTAAAAGTCCTATATCCTTTGAAGAGACATGTTATCAAAAGGCCTGGTCAGAGGTGGGTGTCGTAACCCCCCCACCCACTCCTCTCTTTTATGATCCAGACACAAGATCCCACAATTTGGATATGCCAGGCTCTACACGTGTATATATGTACAAACCCGATTCCAAAAAAGTTGGGACACTGTACAAATTGTGAATAAAAAAGGAATGCAATAATTTACGAATCTCATAAACTTATATTTTATTCACAATAGAATATAGATAACATATCAAATGTTGAAAGTGAGACATTTTGAAATGTCATGCCAAATATTGGCTCATTTTGGATTTCATGAGAGCTACACATTCCAAAAAAGTTGGGACAGGTAGCAATAAGAGGCCGGAAAAGTTAAATGTACATATAAGGAACAGCTGGAGGACCAATTTGCAACTTATTAGGTAAATTGGCAACATGATTGGGTATAAAAAGAGCCTCTCAGAGTGGCAGTGTCTCTCAGAAGTCAAGATGGGCAGAGGATCACCAATTCCCCCAATGCTGCGGCGAAAAATAGTGGAGCAATATCAGAAAGGAGTTTCTCAGAGAAAAATTGCAAAGAGTTTGAAGTTATCATCATCTACAGTGCATAATATCATCCAAAGATTCAGAGAATCTGGAACAATCTCTGTGCGTAAGGGTCAAGGCCGGAAAACCATACTGGATGCCCGTGATCTTCGGGCTCTTAGACGGCACTGCATCACATACAGGAATGCTACTGTAATGGAAATCACAACATGGGCTCAGGAATACTTCCAGAAAACATTGTCGGTGAACACAATCCACCGTGCCATTCGCCGTTGCCGGCTAAAACTCTATAGGTTAAAAAAGAAGCCTTATCTAAACATGATCCAGAAGCGCAGGCGTTTTCTCTGCGCCAAGGCTCATTTAAAATGGACTGTGGCAAAGTGGAAAACTGTTCTGTGGTCAGACGAATTGCTCCCATCCAGACGTCATCTCTTTCAGGGAAGACCTTGCATTTTCCAACATGACAATGCCAGACCACATACTGCATCAATTACAACATCATGGCTGCGTAGAAGAAGGATCCGGGTACTGAAATGGCCAGCCTGCAGTCCAGATCTTTCACCCATAGAAAACATTTGGCGCATCATAAAGAGGAAGATGCGACAAAGAAGACCTAAGACAGTCGAGCAACTAGAAGCCTGTATTAGACAAGAATGGGACAACATTCCTATTCCTAAACTTGAGCAACTTGTCTCCTCAGTCCCCAGACGTTTGCAGACTGTTATAAAAAGAAGAGGGGATGCCACACAGTGGTAAACATGGCCTTGTCCCAACTTTTTTGAGATGTGTTGATGCCATGAAATTTAAAATCAACTTATTTTTCCCTTAAAATGATACATTCTCTCAGTTTAAACATTTGATATGTCATCTATGTTGTATTCTGAATAAAATATTGAAATTTGAAACTTCCACATCATTGCATTCTGTTTTTATTCACAATTTGTACAGTGTCCCAACTTTTTTGGAATCCGGTTTGTATATTAATATGTAATATATCAAGTTTTATGTTAATGAACCCTGACACTGTATGTGAATGGATGTGTAAAGCAGAGGGACAGATTGACAGTGATAAAATATATTTAATTGATCAAATCCTCAAATCACCGTCCTGACAAAAATTGCCTTTGCAGCAGAATACACAAAACAGGGTTGAAACTGAATATACTGTTTTATTGTAAATAAAGACTATGTACTTTTCTTTATCTCCCATCAGCCAGAGGACATCAACTATGCCTCTCAGCAGCAGGTGTACAAAGACATTGGAGAGGAAATGTTGCTTCATGCTTTTGAAGGATACAATGTGTGCATTTTTGCATACGGCCAAACAGGTGCCGGAAAATCCTATACAATGATGGGCAAAAAGGAGAAGGGCCAGGAAGGAATAATCCCACTGGTAAGATATGTGTACATAGATCGAGTGTGTATCTGAAGCACATATTGTAACTCTTGTGACATGGTCACACTTGTAGAAGGATAACGCACTCAGAAGCAGTGTGTTGAAAAGATTAAGTGAAACAGAATTCAATGAAGCTAATAAAGCTAAAGACTAACCTGAGACCAGTACACACAATAAGAAAAGGCTTATCTACTAACTATTCTGTGTTTATATGCCTGTCTTTATCTTTAACCATCAGCTGTGTGAAGACCTTTTCACCAAGATTAATGACAACAATACTGATAAAAATATGTCCTATTCTGTTGAGGTAAGATGCAATTAAGATGTAATTAATTTTCAATTGTTTGTGTATCTTACTTTGTGAGATTAGATTCCAAATATTTTACTTTTTATTTGTGTTTGACACATCTTTCCTGTGGCTCAGTGGTTAGAGCATGATGTTAGCAACACCAAGGTCATGGGTTCGATTCGAGGGATTGCACATACTTAGAAACAAATGTACAATATATAGTATAATGCAATGTAAGTCGCTTTGGATAAAAGCGTCTGCCAAATGCATAAATGTAAAATGTAAATGTAAATCTGGACCCTGAATAAACACACCAGTTATGATACAGCACCTACAGTAAACAGCATTTTGTTCTGTACGCAGCTTGTTATAATCTTCATGCAGATTATCTTCATTGCTTTTGTGCCCTGTGTTCCTTTAAATAGTTGTTTATGTTTGACATTTTAGGTTAGCTATATGGAGGTTTACTGTGAGCGAGTGCGAGATCTTCTGAACCCTAAAAACAAAGGAAATCTGCGTGTGCGAGAGCACCCTTTACTAGGCCCGTATGTAGAGGACCTGTCCAAGCTTGCTGTCACATCATATAATGGCGTTCAAGACCTGATGGACTCAGGGAATAAGGCCAGGTAATAATGTTTCTGTGTTATTCCATAGTGATGCTGCTTCTAAGAAATGTACAAGTGATTAAAATTGTGTTCACTTTGCGTTTCTGTAATTACAAGATTGCAACTCAGACATTTAACTTAGAACCCTTTTATATAACCCCAGATACACAAATTATTTATATTAGGGATGCTCTGATTGATTGGCCGCAGATTGGAAGTGGCCGATAATCACATTTTATGACTCGACCGGTACTCACTAACTTGGCACATGTCACAAACCGATCACAATTTGAGGACGTTACCACACACGCAAGAATTGGCACCTCAGTCATGTCATGTGAAAGTGTGACCTTAATCAAAAGCAACTGAGCCGATGACAAAAGGTCAAAAGGAAGACCGAATCCATGTTGCACTTGGCGCATTTGGAGAACATTTTTTCCTGAATTAGGTGAGACCGGGTATGGTTGTAACACTTTTTGCTTCAGCATCTGTAACTCTTCTGAAACAGCATCGGGGCTCAAACTGTTACACGAAGTACTCACATTTGTTTACTACAAAAGGCACCCTCTACAAGAATAACACACCTCTTTTAAGGTGATGTCAAATACATGGAGTGCCTTTGTTACAATCTACTCCATTACTGGGGTAGGTTGTAACACATACTGGGGTAAGTTAACAGTTAAAAGTTGGTCAAAAGAAGAAAAAAACATAGGCCACACAATGCAGTAGGCCTATGTTTCACAAACATGTTTATTGAAACAATCCAAAAGAATAACCCAAAACAACGTGTTTCTTTGTGACTGAACATAACTCCACTTTCATAAGTTCCACTTTCTGTCTAACTCACGAGTATGCACATTTTTGTGTAAATTAGTCTGCTTTAAAAAACTTGCTTAACTGCATTTGTTTTTAATGAACACTCAGTTTAACTACTAGTGTCTCTTTATATAATGACAACAACTAGTGTATCTTTGTAAAGAACATGTAGATCTGTGTGCAAGCTGATGCATTTCTCAATCAGAGTCACAATGGTGACAAATTAATGTTGTTAATCCTGGAGTGCAGGCTTGGTGGGCCTAGAAACTGCATAGGGCACATTTTGCCCACACTTTCTTTGGCTTTGAGTTGGAAAATTATATAAAGAAAAGAACCTTCTTATAATGGTTGTAACACTTTTTAAAGATGGGTTACAACTTACCCCACCCCTGTCAGCAACTGTTTCGTTAGCTGTATCAGCATAATGGTTTGAAATTAGCAGGGGAAACAGCTTTTTATAACAGCTAAGGGCATCGTGGCACAATGCGAAGCGGAGTTTAGCGACAGTGGTTGGTAAGATTTAGTCTACATAATCCACAATATTTACAGTTCATGTATATGACAATAAATTGCCTATAAAACTGCAATATTTAAAAAGGGATGGCTTGCTTCTAAAGGTCGAGTCCTCTCTCCGCGGACTCTCATGGTTTCGATGGGCTGTGTTCGTGGTGCCTGGTGGACTGTGCTTATATTTTGTGGACTTTTATAAATACCTTTCATTTACCCGCACTTGAGTCTCCGCCTCCTTGTGAAGTCATGACAAACTGTGGACTGACAAATTACAGCTGGTGTTGAGGGGGTTGCTGGGGATGTTGTGGCTGCAGTTGATGCCTTTGCTGTTGTTGTTGATATTGTAGATTTTTTTTGTCATAATAAAAATACACAGCAAATTGGCCAGTGTTAAAATAAAAGGGGGGGTCTAAAAGTGTCCACACTATATGTTGTTAAAAGTAACACTGAAGTGAAGTGTTGATTGATCATTAATGATGAACACCTGAAGAAAACAGTCCTGGGGCCCGTTTCAATAAGCAGGTGCAACCAACACAGAGTTAAAATGTGAACTCAGTTGTTTAAAACCGAGATGCGAAACTTTGAGTTTTTGGTTTCAGAACAGCTGATTTGAGTTAGTTCTATCAACACTGGGTAGACTTACCTTGAGTTAATCGCTTGCACCACAACTACGACAAGCCATGATCAATGGAGCTCCGATATTACAATTCAACATGGCAACGACGCCAAAAAAACCCAACATGGTGGCAGAAAGCGCTTGAGAGCGAGGAACAATTTCCGCTCTGCATACAGTGGATTTACTAATGTGCTTTAATGTGTAAATGACTTAAGTTTAAATTGATAAGATAGATATATAGAATAATTTATTGTCATTGTTTTAAAACAACAAGATTACATTAGAGCCTCAATCTGTCATGGTTCTGCCCCACCTTGTCTTGCTTTTCTTGACCTAGTGGCAGAACCATGACAGAACCTCTTGTTTTATGTGGAGAGTGGCGTTTTGTCCCTGTTGGCCTTCCACTCTCCGGTGTCTTGTCTGTGTCCCCGCCCTTTTGTATCCCTCATTTTGACTGTTAATTAGTTCATGTCCCACACCTGTTTCCTCTTGATTTGTCCCCTTATTTATTGCCCCTGTGTTCTCTGTCTTGTGTCGGGTCATTGTGTCGTGTGGGTGAGTTCTGGTCATGTTAGTTAGTCTAGTTTATTGTGTCCCTATGTGATGTGTTATTAGTTTAGTCTTGTCAGTTTAGTTAGTCTTGTTCTTGTTCCTCTGTTTTGTTATGTTTACCCACAGGTGGGTCTTTGTTTTGTATTTTGTCTTTGTTATTAAATGTCATGTTAACCCCTTAACCGCTGTCTGCGTTTGGGTCCACTCTCCTTGTCACTGTGTCTCACCTCACCCGAGAATCATGACACAATCGACAGTGCAGTTCCTTAAAGTGCAAATACAAAGAATGTAAACATAATAAGGTCCAACACGATCAGAAAAAAAATTGATCATGAATGTGAAGATAAATGTACCAATAAACAAACAAATTAATCAGTAAACGAATGAATAAATTAATGAAACAGCAGAAATAAATCTGAAATAATAAAAAAAGAATAATACTCGTCATGAGTAAGTAGTATATATGCGGGTCATAGTGTCAAAATGATTGACAGGTATGATTGATGGGGTCATTGACCTTTGCGGAGGGGGGTTGGGGGTTGAATTACTTCCGGACCACCCAAGTTGCGAGGGACTGCCCACTTTGCTTTGACCTTTGACTGTATCCGCCCCCTTAGTGTGGTACCGCCCACGTCGCGTTGAACTTTTGACCGTGCCCTCACATCCCATTTTTCCGGGGCATGTTTTAGGATGTATTGATGTATTGTATTTAAAATATGTAAATTAAAAGGAGATGATGATATCATTATTAATACGCAATCATTGTTTATTTAAACACCGTTTAAAATAATAATGAATAAGACAACAACTACACAAACACTGTTTGAATAAACAAACAGGTTTAAATGAATAATCATGTGATTAAATAAATAAATAAAGCATCTATTAAATAAGTAAAGAAGTAATTAAATAATGTATTCAATATATGAGAGAGGAAAGGCAGAGAGGCCAGGCAGATTACCTGATGTTTTTCAGAGTTTTCACACAGTCCATAACATTCCAGTGAGAGGTGTCCGCACCAAGGCTCGTAAATTTGTTTTGAAAGAGGAGGATTGTAACCGGGTGTATTTCAACTTGTTTTCGACCTGTAGGTGACAGCATCAGACGTTTTAATCGGATAAGATTTGTTTTACGTCCATAGCGTGAAATTTGAGTGTCTTTACGTGCTAGCAGCTCGGTTCAAGACAGCGAAGCTTTGTTTAGGAATAACAACTGTTCCCCACCTGGCATCAGTAGATCACATGAAACAATGCGTGACGAATCGTATACGGACCAAATCGATAAACGCCCAACGGTCGTTACCGTGTGGTCGGCGATCATTCTAAAAAGAAACACCATGACTGCGTTTACTTTTTCTTCTGCAAAGAAAACACAAAGCTTCGCGATCGCACCGGGGCTATCCTGCACGACGAACATCACGAGCTGTACGAGATGCAATTTTTGTTCAAATGGGCTGACCTTTATGTCCTGGAGACCCTTTTTTCCAACATCAACAGAATGATCAAGTGTTGCGATATGCGCGATGGCTATTCCAGAGTTAAAGTGCAGCTGTTCCACCAGTGGGTCGTCGGACCATCCCCACCCATTTACTATAGCCATCATAAAAATCAGTAGACAGAGCCTCTCCCGCAACAATGTCTCAAGACTACACTTCAGAAAACATCAGTGACTATTCTCACCACACCGTTCCTGACGCTTGCGATGACAACGCGGTTCACCACATACAGACGGACGATCCTGCAGAATCGTCCGGGTCCCTAATGGAAGTGGGCGATACTCCGATCGATATCACAGACGGATTCTTCACGGACCTCAGCTACAACGTCATTAAAGGCGTGGTCACCGTGGTACTGCAGCAAATCATCAATGTCAAGCTCAAAGAAGAGTGTCTGGGGTGCGAAATAGATCACCCGAGCCAGATGCAGCATTCCTGTCTGTTTGAACCTACATCGTACTATTTTGCATCACACTTTTTAGAGTTCAGCCGCAAGCTGTTTAAAGACAAACTTTACCACCTCGCCGCATCCGCTCTACAACGCTGCGGGTTTAAGGCAGATACTCGCGTGATACAAGGAGCCGCGTGTGCCATTTACTACGAACTGAAAGACGAGCCATACATCGTCTTCTGAACAGCGACACCGACAAGGTTTTCTGTGACGTCGTCAATACCTGGTATTCCCAAGCGGATTCAGACAAAGACGTCGGTGCCTCCTGGCATACCGACCGAAGCGTCAGCACAGATGCAAGCAAAGCCTGAACAAGACAAGATGGGAAGCGGCTGCAGTGGCCAAAAGACCATAGCTCCCATTTTTAAACAGCATTACAAAAGACAGATGGTGGACCTGATGCTTAAATTAATCAACGCGTCTTGCGATTCAGAAAACGATTGCTCTGCGGATAGCGTTCGTCTGTCAAATCTCAAGAAAAATATATTCACGGTTAAAGGACTGTCAAATTCGTGGGGCGAAATGATCAGCTTCTGCACGATTGGTCAAGAGCCTATCTGCGTGAGCGTCAGAAAAGTTTTGGACGTAGTGTCTAAATGTAGCGACGAGCTAGATGTTAAAGAGATCATGTGCATGTGCACGTATGTAACAGAGTTGTGCGTGGCCCTGATTTAAAAAAATGAGAAACACGTTGGTAAACGTTTAACGTTGGTAAAATTGTTGAAACCCTGGTCGACTACATTCTCGACAAGAGCCTAATGTCCTGTGTATATTTTCTGTGCTCGGTGGATAATATATAAGGCTTTATCACACGTGTGATCATCATGTAATCGTGACTTTTTTTAGTGTCTATGTAACCAATGTTTATTCATGATTTATTTTAGCGCCTATGTAACCATTGTTTTATCATGACTTATTTTAGCGTCTATGTAACCATTGTTTTATTATGACTTATTTTAGTGTCTATGTAACCATTGTTTTATTATGACTTATTTTAGCATCTATGTAACCATTGTTCCCTTTCTGTCGGTCTCTCGACGTTGTGTCGAACCGACAGAATGGGGTTTGTCTTGAGAACCTATCATCTTCTTAGTATTTAGAAAAGGCCAATGAAAATTGGCGAATGAAATTTGCATGCCGGGCTCCTCCCCGGATGTCCGGGTATAAGAGGGAAGCTGGCGTGCTCATTCATTCACCTTTTGTTCTTCAGAGCCTACGCATCTGATGAGCTTCTCTACGATCTTTGGTGATCATTTTTCTGCTGGAATCTACGACGTGGACAGCGGACGGTCCCTTACTGCAGTGACTCTCCCCTGGGCGTCTCGGCAGTTCCAGAGGTGTTCGAGCAAATTTCCTTTCTTAAAGCGCAAATTTCTCCAGCGTGGCATGTCCCGCTGTTCTCATGGGTGAAACACACTCATCGAGGAGGGGGACGGACACGATGCCTGCTTCCAGTACGCTGGGGCAGACGTTGTGGATACGTCCTGCCCGCACTGCGGGCGGTGATGATTCAGACGTTGCGTCACAGGTGGCTGTGTTCCCACGGGACTCAGCCACCACCTCGTTTGCTCCCCGTTCCGTGGCGGCAGGACTACGGCCCTGCCGTCCGCTATGGCAAGCAGCGAGGGTGAGATGAGGATTACTGTGAGCGATAATCCGCCAGCCACGGCTCACGGACCGTTCACACCTCGTTTCGCTCGTCTGACCGTTCCCCAAAAAGACGGTCCGCCGTCTTATTCCTCAATCACGTATTCGGACACGATGCGTGATGATGAGAGGTCTCTTGCAGCATCGGGGGGTGACGTACTGCCATCCGACTCCGACGATTCTTCGGGCTCCCTCCCTCGGGGGGTCGAGCCCAGGAAAAAGCGGATGTCGAGATGTCGGCCATGCTTTCCCGGGCCGCCGTGAGTGTTGGGTTGCAGTGCCCGCACTGCCTCTCCCGGCGTTCGCGGCTGGCTACATGGCGCCTCGGGTTTGAGCGCGGCTCCAAGCCGCGCCCGCCCCCAGTGCCGTGTTTACCGGAAGTGCATGAGGAACTTTGCAAGACCTGGAACGCCCCTTCCGGCACGTTTCACGTCAAACAAAGTTCTGTCACCCTCTCTTCCCTCGAGGTTGAGACAGCTGGAGGATGCGTCGGTGTCCCCAGGTGGAGTTGCCGCCGCGGTGCACTCGTGCCCGTAGGTGGCGGCCACCTGGGGGGGCTCGACCTAGACTCCCGTCCAAAGCATGTGGTGTCTCGGCATCTCTGG
Source organism: Triplophysa rosa (assembly GCF_024868665.1). Classification (NCBI taxonomy): domain Eukaryota; kingdom Metazoa; phylum Chordata; class Actinopteri; order Cypriniformes; family Nemacheilidae; genus Triplophysa; species Triplophysa rosa. The sequence goes on along the minus strand of NC_079896.1, from coordinate 18,032,718 downwards.
TGTCGAGAGCTTACATTGCGGCGGACCAAGCTGCCTCCTCTCTCCACGCTATGGCTCCTGCCAGGCCAGGGCGTTGAGAGAGCTCCACGAGGGTAAGACCGACCCAGCGCTTATGCAGGAACTCCGCGCCGCCACCGACCTCGCTCTACGGGCGACCAAGGTGACCACGCGGGCCCTGGGTCGGACGATGTCCACACTTGTGGTCCATGAGAAACTCCTCTGGCCGATACTTGCGCAGATGAGTAACGCTGAGAAGGTCCGCTTTCTCGACGTACCCGTCTCGCAAGGGGGGGCTGGTTGGTGTTACTGTCGAGCCGCAGCGGCCCCGCTCACCCCCCGCCCATCGGGGGGGGCGCGAGACCCGCACGCGGCCTCCCCGGAGGGTTCTCGACAGTAAGAAGCAGTCCTCCGTGCCGCAACTCGGCCGCCTCGGCCGTCGAGTCCCGTGCACTGTCTGCTTCCCAGCAGCCCTGGTCCTCTTCGACGCCCTCCAGCTCTGGTGCCCCCCACTCAGGCGGCCCCCCTGGAGGAGACAGCGAAGAGGAGACCATCGCCCCATCAGCAGCCGCGGCGAAGCGGCCCTCATGGGAACACCTCAGGGGGATCGAGGCTACCATTGGGCCCGACCCCAGCCACATCGCTGGGAAGTCGGATAGGGATGGATCCTGCCCCGTCCCTCCATCTGCTGGCCCCCTCCGGGGGGCTAGCACCCACTTACTCTCAAAAAAGGAGAGTTTCCTCTCTCTCTGGGTTATCACAGCCGCTCCCACCCTCTGCACGACGGTGAACGGCAAACTCAACGTTGCGTCATGGCGAAGCGCAATGTCGAGTATAAACACCAGCCCTCAGCACTCTCAGTCAGACAGGCAGGAAAAACAGCAGAGCTGATCTCCTCCGCAGGGGACCTCCCCCGGGAAGGAATCCGTACTGCTAGCCATCGAACCACCCCCCGGGGGGACGATGAAAAAGATCGTACCTTTAGTCCCCGTCTCATTTCTGGGAGCCTGTCCGGCTTCCCAGGCTGTCAGGCTGGCTAGGGAAGACGATCCGTCTCGGCTACGCGATCCAGTCGCCTCACGCCCGCCAAGTTTCAGGGCATCCGATATACCTCAGTCAGAGGCTAGGATGTTCCCGTACTTCGGAACGAGGTCGCCACCCTTCTGGTGAAGGGAGTGATCGAGCCCGTCTCACCAGCCGAGATGATCAACGGGTTTTACAGCCTGTACTTCATTGTCCTCAAGAAAGGCGGGGGGTTGCACCCTATCTTGGGTCTGTGTGTTCTGAACAGGCACCAACACAATAGCTGCCTTTCAGGTTGATCACGCCGAAGCGCATCCTGACGTCCGTCAGGTGTCAGGACTGGTTCATGGCAATCGACCTGAAGGACGCGTACTTCATGTCTCGACATCGGCCGTTCCGATGGTTTGCGTTCGAGGGACGGGCATATCAGTACAGGGTCCTCCCCTTCGGTCTGTCCCTGTCTCCACGAGTCTTTACGAAGGTCGTGGAAGCCACCCTCCTTCCCCTCAGGGAAGGAGGTGTGCGGGTACTAAACTATCTCGACGACTGGCTCAGTTTGGCGCACTCTCGAGATCTGTTGTGTACACACAGTGACCTGGTGCTCCGGCACCTAGATCGGTGGGGCTACAGGTCAACTGAGAAGAGCAAGCTCTCCCCTGTGCAGAGCATCCTCTTTCTCGGTAGGGAACTCGACTCTGTCCTCATGAGCGGCCCCACTCAACCTCCGCAGGGGGGGAGGGCGCGAGACCCGCGACGAGGAAGCCCGCACCCACGCGGCCTCCCAGAGGCAGTGCGACTGACTACAGAGCGCGCCCGATCAGTGTTGAACTGCCTGATGCTTTCAGACAGTCAGCGGTCCCCCTGAAACAATTTCAGAGGCTCCTGGGAAACATGGCATCCTCGGCAGGGGTGGTCCCCCTCGGGTCGATGCACATACGACCGCTCCAACACTGGCTACAGAGTCAAGTTGCTTGGAGAGCGTGGCACACCGGCAGCAGGCGTATGGTCACACGCTTTTCTGCCGACACACCCTAACCCCCTGGTCTCCATGACCTCCTTGGGGTTGGGGTGCCGTGTGCAACGGGCAAGCAGTGTCGGGGCGGTCGACGGGCTCCCGCCTGCATTGCCATTTCAACTGCCTAGAGTTGTTGGTTGTGCTACTTGCATTGAGGAGGCTACTACCTCTCGTGCAGGGCAAGCACGTGCTGGTCCGGTCGGACAGCACAGCTGCTGTGGCGTATATCATTGGATTCGCTCACGGCAGCTAACATGACTCACCCGACGCCTCCTCCTCTGGAGTCAGCAGGTGTTCAGTCCCCTGCGAGCCACACACATCCCAGGCGTCCTGAACCAGACAGCTGATGCGCTCTCTCGTCAGTCGACGCCTCGCGGAGAGTGGCGACTCCATCCCCGCGCAGCCGGCTCATTTGGGAGAGGTTCGGCCAGGCACAGGTGGTCCTGTTGCCTCCCCGGACTCCACCCATTGTCCGCTTTGGTACTCCCTGTCCGAGGCAACCCTTGGAACGGATGCCCATGCGCACAGCTGGCCGCGGGACAAGCGGAAGTACGCTTCCCCCCAGTGAGCCTCATTGCACAGGTCCTGTGCAAGGCCAGGGAAGAGGAGCATCAAGTGGTACTAGTTACGCCCCCTTTGGCCTAACCAGGACTTGGTTCTCGGAGCTAAGGCTCTGACAACAACTCACCCCTGGCCGCTCCCCCTGGCGAACTGCTTCCCCAGGGGAAGGGGAACGTTACGGCATCCCAGGCAGAACCTGGTCTCCATGTCTGGAAGGGACGAGGAGATCCTGAGTGACCCACCCCCGGTCTGGTTGGGACGTCACTCAGGCTAGGGCTTCAGCCACTGGGCGGCTATACACCCATAGGTGGCGCCTCTTCTCATCCTGGTGCTCTTCTCGGCGAGAAGACCCGCGGAGTTGCTCGAGCTGTCCCTTCCTCAAGAGAGACTGGGGAGTAACCTCTCCCCCTCCACACTGGGAATGTATGTAGCCGCTACGGCCGCTCATCATGACCCAAGTGCTGGGTAGCCTCTGGGACAGCACGACCTGGTCATTAGGTTCCTAAGGGGCGCGAGAGGGTGACCACCTTACCCGCGCTCCGTACCCTTTTGGCCGGGGAACAGTTGAGTTATCTCCCACATAGCTCTAACCGGACCTAGTGCTCCAGACGTGGTAACCCCCCCCTCCATGGGCTGTTCCATCTGATGTATCCTCATGAATGGTTCCCACCTTGGCAACCCATGACCTCCCAGGTGGACTCCCACCTTGCGGTTAACTCCTGCAGTCCGCACATTCCTCCCATGAGTTCTCCCCTGATGGTGAGACCATGTGGTGTCTCCACTAATTCCTCCCTACAGTAGGTAGTGGCCTCTGCAGCGTTTTTCCCCCGGGGGGGAATAATGCTTACCCAGTGGCCCGTACGGTGCCGGGCGGCTTCTCGCCATTTAAAGAACTAGGCCTCCGCCCGTGACGGCCGGTGATAGGGGCTTCCCAACTTTGTGTAAAGCTCTGGGTCCCCCTTCCTCTCCACTGGAGGGTCATAATTACGCGTAGTGTGTTCGTCTGACTCGCCCAGGCCAGTCAACGTCGCTCCGCAGAGATTGTGATGCGGCTCAGTACTGTGGCGTTTTCCATAGGAACCCCATTCTGTCGGTTCGACACAACGTCAAGAGACCGACAGAAAGGGGAACGTCTTGGTTACGGATGTAACCTCGGTTCCCTGATGGAGGGAACGAGACGTTGTGTCCCTCATGCCACAACACTGGCCGCCCACCCCAGCGGTCGGGGGAGGATGCTTTAGGCTCTTCAGACCAACAGGTGAATGAATGAGCACGCCGGCTTCCCTCTTATACCCAGACATCCGGGGAGGAGCCCAGCATGCAAATTTCATTCGCCAATTTTCATTGGCCTTTTCTAAATACTCAGAAGATGATAGGTTCTCAAGACAAACCCCATTCTGTCGGTTCGACACAACGTCTCGTTCCCTCCATCAGGGAACCGAGGTTACATCCGTAACAAAGACGTTTTCAACCTGTCCAACTGGTGACGAGGCACCAAATATATTTTCTCTGCGTGCTCCATTTTCACCCCTGTTTAGAAGCTATTAGGCTGGAAATAAAGGGGACAGCCACGCTCAGGAGTGGTAAAAGAAATCCACCCTTTTGGTTGATAATTCGTTTCTTGGCTGATAGGGCAATTTTTTTATCGGAGACCAATTTAATTTCGGCTTTTCTCCTTTTCAGCTTGCGATAGTCTTTGGCGCTGATTGGAATCGTTCCGTATAAGATGTTAAGAGCTACTTCGCAGAGCGTTAGAATCAGTTCGTCCGAAGCCGATTGTAAAATAAGACGTCACTGTTTAGGCTTCGCTTTATGTAGCAGTTTCAGCACGGGTAGATGTTTACAAAGCCGCGCTGACATGACGAATAATTAGAGTCTTCTTTTTTTAGGGAGATAAACCACCTGGCGGTCGGAAAGCAGCCCCGTTCTGAGACGATATTGTTCTGGAGTTTTTGGTTCATAGTCTATCAGTAAATATCCAAAAGGCTGACTGGTCGCGTCGTGATAACACTCCATGAAGTACTTTGCATTTCCAGGATACATTTGACGACCTAGCACGGCCACCTGGTTGGCGTCGCAGGTGTTTTTAAACAAAATCAAATAATTGGTGTTTAAGCTAATGGTCCTGCTAGATTTCCCTGCTTAAATTGTACAATATTAAATTTGTCGAAGGAATACCACAGAGTCTGAATGACGATCATTTACTGCCTGCTGATAAGACATGGCTTCTGATAATCGATGATATGATGCAAGAGGCCAGTGTAAACAAGGAAATTCAAAAGGTTTTTATGCAGTATGTACATCATCGTAATCTCAGCGCTGTTTACATTGTTCAGAATCTATTTGTTCAACAGTTCATCATACAGAGGTTGCCAACAATCGTACAGAAAAACAAAGTGTTCAACCTTTTTAGAAATCACATTAGTAGCATTTTCCAACAAAAGTTTGACAAAATAAGACTTTCCTGAATTGGATGGTCCGCTGATCACGCATGAGAACGGATGCTGAAGTCTGAAATCAAAATCAGAAACATCCAGCATTCCCCTGGGGTCAGTAGCCATAAGGTACCGTGGTGAAATCGGTCAAAAGTCTCCGTTTATCATACACCACCTTGAACCTTTTAACGACTGACTTGTTGTGCAACGTGAGATGCTTTTTATCCCTCACAATGTTTTCGGTATGGGCCAGGAGGTATCGTGAGCTGTCACGCGAAGTCGCATAGCTGTCAACCAGACCAATCAGAGTGTCTAATCGGATGGCTTGAGAATTTTTAGCGTTCAGGGTTATTCCCTTAGCTTTCATGGTCACTTTTCCTTTGGATGTGGGATAACCGTAAGATTTCGGGCCGCTGGAACAGAACTCAGAAATGAACACTGCGGCGTCCAATTCGCTCGTCAGCTCCCCCAGATGGTCGCCCAGAGTGGGGATCCAGTTGCCTTCCCTAGACACAAATATAACGCTGTCTGTATCAGAGTATAACAAACGGTCGCCGAGTTTTTCCATAAACTCGTACAACTCGAGCCAAGCGTGCGCTGTCGTAAATGCTCCTACAAACACGTTAATGTTGTAAGGTTCGCAAACATCGCCTTTGGGACTTTGATACTGAACGAGAGCTACGTCGTCCGACACGAACGTGAAATATTTCAGCGTGCCGATTCCGCCGAAAACTAATCTGGTAAACTGTTCAGGTTTTTCAACGAGACTCGTTTTGGGTAGGTTCTCGCGCATGGAAAAGTGCCCCCAAAGCGACCTCTGAGCGGGGTTGTGACTTATCTTTTCGGGGTCGAGACGAATCCCCTCTTTTTCATAATAATTACGAATGTAATTCGCTTTGTCCGCGTCCGTGACGACGTTCGACGGGTAACCGGACGCTTGCTGTTTCAACCGCAAAAACGTTTTCACGTAATCGCAAAACAACTTTTCCGATTATTGGGGGAAATGCCATACCTCATCTATTCTAGATACTACATAGCCCTTCTCGATGGCTTTTAAAAGTTCAATACTGACCCAGCAACCTGAAAGAGCTCTCTCCTCATCGGTATGATTACAGCTCGTCGTTTGGTTTTGCGTGTGCGTGCATGTGCGACACAATGGAAAATGAAGTTTTTTTTTGCTGCGATAAGGTAATACAGGATGCAGTAAATTGCGCGGTGGGTACACAGTGATAGTAATAGTAGATAGTGTTAGTAATAACACTATAGTGATCAATCGGCTCGAAATCCTTGAAAATGATTTCGGGGTGACCGATCGGATAGGATTTCCTAGCCTGACAGAAGGGGTACAAACTTGTAAAATCCAAATAGCTTATTTTTTCTCCTTCAGCGGTTTTGTGGTAGAGTTTATAGGCGTTCGTTCGTCCACCAAAGAGGGCGTCCCTAGGTTTCAGCCTATCGGGGGCTGAATAATTTCTCATCAATTCTATAACAGTCTGCTTCATTTCACGCCATTCGCACTCCCACATCACTTCGGTTTTTAACCCGTACGCGTTCTGGAGAATGTCAACCTTTTCGTCAAACTGTCTGTTGAGCACCCCGTACGGGACGTATGACAGCGGATGGGTCTGGTGCCCTGCAAAACACTTTAAACAGCCGTGAAAAATACATTCACAGAATTCTAGCGCGTGTCTAACACCGTCTTGTTCGTAGTATCCGTCTAAAAAGTAATTGCCTATGGATAAGGGGTGGAGCCGAACCCGAATACGGTATTCGTAAAGGCACAAATAGCGTGTTTTTACTAATACTTATTTCAAACAAATACTTAAAAAATATTTGTATTCGGGAACAAGAACAACTTTATATCAAAAAGCTGCATTTTCTCATGAGACCGCAGTGCATGCCCGCATGAGTGAGTGAGTGAGTGACATTCAGGAGTCGGGGGGGTGGGGGGTAAAAGAGGTGACTGACACAGGCTGCTCCACACAGCAACAGAGAAGGCTCGGCTGAGCGAAAAAAGACTTCACTGCGTGCATCACTATTTTTGTTGAATAGATTTTTGTACCTTAACTGGGTTCCGGAGGCAGTTTATAACTTTCGGGAAGCGGAGTTTGATTGGGAGATTATTCCATTACGCTGCATTATTGACGTCTGCAGTCGGGTGCTCTCATGTTTGCTCTGTTTACGTACACTATAATGTAAATTAGAAGTGTAACGCAAAAAAACTGGATTTTTACGCCTATTTTGAATTTTACTCGAATACAAATACAAATACTTTCCCCCCTCAACAAATACAAATACAGATACAAATACCGGCTGCTTTGCACACCCTTACTATGGAAACTTCGCCGTAGTTCACGGCGTGGTGAATATCAGCGTTTCGGGTCTTTTTGAGATACTCGAGCCATTCGATCGTAATGTTGGAGTTGGAGTTTTGCTCTTTTGAACGTACGCATTGTTATGCGTCAGAGCTAGCGTATCTCTTTCGAGATAATGAGCTTTAAAGACCCCCATACAGCAACTAGCTAGCGTGGTAAATCTGAACGGGTCAAGCTCTGTGCACTCCATGAACGACTGACGGTATTTCATGCATGCTTCCGTAATAAGACAACGTCGTTCATACCATAATCGCGCAACTCTTTCATGAAGTCGAAGATTTTACCCGACACGGTGGCGTACCACGCATCAAACTTGTCCTGGTTTTTGTCGTTCATGTTATCGTAACCGTAGAACGTCTTATCGGGGTACAGTCCTACGTATTTCTCGTTTTCCGCTCTGTTGAAATGATGGGGAAAGTAACCCTTTTCCGTAGCGGTCAAGTTTAGAGCAGCGGGACAAAGCCATCGGGATGAACGAGTAGCTGTCGATATAACGTTGATCAATAATTGATCATGCATTCCTTTCAAGTTGTGTTTTTAAACAAAACAGATAATGATGAATAAAGCGTATGTTTTAGCATTTCGTTTTAAACCCGGATATGTTCAGAATGTTAGTGACGAGTTGTTTTTCTGATTAGTTAGAGAGATATAGCGAGATTAAAGATGAGTTTGTCCCATAGAATGCTTGTAACCCACAGGTCGATTCGTCACGCATTGTTTCATGTGATCTACTGATGCCAGGTGGGAAACAGTTGTTATTCCTAAACAAAGCTTCGCTGTCTTGAACCGAGCTGCTAGCACGTAAAGACACTCAAATTTCACGCTATGGACGTAAAACAAATCGTACCCGATTAAAACGTCTGACGCTGTCACCTACAGGTCGAAAACAAGTTGAAATACACCCGGTTACAATCCTCCTCTTTCAAAACAAATTTACGAGCCTTGGTGCGGACACCTCTCACTGGAATGTTATAGACTGGGTGAAAACTCTGAAAAACATCAGGTAATCTGCCTGGCCTCTCTGCCTTTCCTCTCTCATATATTGAATACATTATTTAATTACTTCTTTACTTCTTTAATTACTTCTTTACTTATTTAATAGATGCTTTATTTATTTATTTAATCACATGATTATTCATTTAAACCTGTTTGTTTATTCAAACAGTGTTTGTGTAGTTGTTGTCTTATTCATTATTATTTTTAAACGGTGTTTAAATAAACAATGATTGCGTATTAATAATGATATAATCATCTCCTTTTAATTTACATATTTTCATTCATGCTAAAGATATGTAGCAAAACATCCTAAAACATTCCCTAAAACATGCCCCGGAAAAATGGGATGTGAGGGCACGGTCAAAAGTTCAACGCGACGTGGGCGGTACCACACTAAGAGGGCAGATACGGTCAAAGGTCAACGCAAAGTGGGCAGTACCTCGCAACTTGGGTGGTCCGGAAGTAATTCAACCCCAAACCCCCCTCCGCAAAGGTCAATGACCCCATCAATCATACCTGTCAATCATTTTGACACTATGACCCGCATATATACTACTTGAGTACTCTAGTGAGGCTTGTGAGATGTCATGGTGTATGGGACACTTGTTAGTCTGTCAGACTCTCGTGTCAAAGTTAGAGTGATCATTGGTTCGAATCATGCTCGGAGCAGTTTTGGGTATAAATGGCTGCACGTCTAAATTAATTGTTTATTACATTTATCACTGCATTTGTCTGTATTTATTAATTTCTTTATTTGCACACTTTATTAAGTCACTTCTTATCCTCCATAGAAAACTAACATTTTGAGGGCATGTTAGGGAAATAATTCACTGTAAAGACAAATGGTACAGTTTTAATAAAAGTGCACAGGGAAATGACAAAATTCCACTCGAGTCCTAAATTCCTCTCCTGAAATCAAAGAACATCCCAATGAATTAATTCAGCCTCTTCACATTCAGGATCCTCTATAAAAGCACATATGACATTTTAGTCACTGATATGGTGTGATCAAAATGCGTGCCATGAATGACTGTATTAATGAATGAATGAATGAGGTACACCACTTGCGCATTAAAAAGGGGGAGGAGATGGAAAGAAACTCTGGGTTTACCAAAGAAAACCTGCTCCCGACCTGGTTAGGTTCACAGAGTAAGTTACTATGTTTACTGACTCTGAGTATCATAATCATACTTTAGATTTAATACTATCTTACGGTATAAATGTGGACGACGTTAAAATCCTTCAGCAGAGCGAAGACATTTCGGATCATTATCTGGTATTATGTTTGCTTCACTTGCCTACGGCTGCAAATAAAACTCATTGTTACAAATATGGTAGAACAATAACTTCAACTACCAAAGATGCGTTTCTCGATAATCTGCCCGAATTGTCTCAAATCATGAGAAATAACGTTGAAGATCTTGACATTACCACTGAAAATTTTAATTCCACCTTCTCGGTAACGCTAGACAAAGTTGCTCCACTACGTTTAAAGAAGATTAAAAATGGCAGCCCCACACCGTGGTATAATGAACACACTCAGGCTCTAAAGAAAGCGGCCCGAAAAATGGAGCGCAACTTTAAGAAAACTAAATTAGAGGTATTTCGTACAGCATGGAAGGATAGTATTCGAAAATACAGGAAAGCCCTAATAACTTCTAGATCCGCCTACTTTTCATCACTAATAGAAGAAAACCAGCACAACCCTAGGTTTTTATTTAACACGGTGGCTAAATTAACAAAAAATAAATCGTCAGTGACTTCTGATCCTGTATATCAGCATAGCAGTGATGAATTTATGAACTACTTCACATATAAAATCCAAGATATTAGAGAAAAAATTATAACAATGCAATCAGAAGTGAAACCCGCTGAACAAACTAACTACAGCGCCCTTAAGGAGAAAATGCAATTATTTTATACCGTAGATCAAGATGAGCTGTCTAAAATTATTAGATCATCTAAATCAACAACATGCATACTAGACCCTATACCTACAAATCTACTGAAAGAGATGCTCCCAGAAATTATAGATCCTCTTCTTGGTATTATTAACTCATCTCTGACATTAGGACATGTGCCTAAAGCATATAAGGTGGCTGTTATAAGGCCCCTTGTCAAAAAACCCCAACTCGACCCTAGAGAACTAAGGAACTACAGGCCTATATCGAATCTACCTTTCATATCTAAAGTTCTGGAAAAAGTAGTTTCAACTCAATTATGCTCCTTCCTCCAAAGGAATGACATCAATGAAGAATTCCAGTCTGGATTTAGAGCATGTCACAGTACAGAGACTGCTTTGATCAGAGTTACAAATGATCTGCTATTGGCGTCTGACCGAGGTTGTATCTCGTTATTGGTGCTGCTAGACCTTAGTGCTGCATTCGATACCATTGACCACAGCACACTCCTACATAGACTCGAAAATTATGTCGGCATTAAGGGAATAGCTTTGAAATGGTTTAAATCTTATTTATCCGACCGTTTTCAATTTGTAGCAATAAACAATGAGGTGTCACGCAAATCGCAAGTCCAGTACGGTGTACCACAGGGCTCAGTCTTAGGGCCTCTGCTCTTCGCATTATACATGCTACCTCTAGGAGATATAATAAAGCGACACGGAGTTAGCTTTCACTGTTATGCTGATGATACTCAACTTTATATTTCCTCGAAGCCTCATGAAACACAGCAGTTCCATCGAATAATGGAATGCATAGTCGATATAAAAAACTGGATGAGTAACAACTTTTTATTACTGAACTCGGACAAAACGGAAGTGTTACTTATTGGACCGAAAACTGCTATAAGTAACAACCAAGAATACTGTTTAACTATTGACGGATGTTCCATAAAACCCTCGTCGTCAGCAAAGAATCTTGGCGTTCTATTCGATAGTAATCTGTCATTTGAGAGCCACGTCGCCAACACCTGTAAAATTGCGTTTTTCCATCTTAAGAATATATCTAAACTACGTCATATGCTGTCAATCGCAGATGCAGAGAAGTTAATTCATGCATTCATGACATCAAGACTAGATTACTGTAATGCACTGTTAGGTGGTTGCCCTGCAGGCTTATTACAAAAACTCCAATTGGTCCAAAACGCGGCAGCTCGAGTTCTTACACGTACAAAAAAGTATGAACATATTAGCCCGGTTCTGTCAACCTTGCACTGGTTACCTATAAAGCATCGCGTTAACTTTAAAATCTTGCTTATTACCTATAAAGCCTTACATGGTTTAGCTCCTCAGTACTTGAATGAACTCCTTTTGTATTACAGTCCTTCACGTGCATTACGCTCTCAGGCGTCCTGTCAGTTGGTAATACCTAGAATTTCAAAATCAAGTGCAGGTGGTAGATCCTTTTCCTATCTAGCGCCTAAACTTTGGAATAGTCTTCCCTGCACTGTCCGGGAGGCAGACACACTCTGTCAGTTTAAATCTAGACTAAAGACGCATCTTTTTAATCTTGCATACACTACTCTTCCATAATATAAATCTTCAGAGGGTTTAGGCTGCATTAGTTAGATCAACCGGAACCAAAAACACAACTGATGTACTTGTTGCATCAAAGAGTACAGAACAGTACTCTACTCTCAGCCAGTCTTGTCTCATTGTTCCAAGGTTACCACAGCGAGCAGGATGCAGTTCATGGCCTGACCTGATGGTAGAGCGGAGAATGGGAAGTGGGGACCTGACAAGAGCTGAGATGATAGAGCTGGATAAAGAAGGACGCGGTCTCTTGACATGTCTTCACCACAAAATTTCAAATGCTATTAGATTATTAATGATAATCTTAAACTATAATTTATTTTATTATTAAGTTTATTTATTTTATTTAGCCTTGTTGTGCAAGCTCTCTGGAGCTTGTGCAGAGGCAGCAGCTTTTGCCAGAGGGGAACTGGAATCCCCTGGTTGGGCCTGGGTTCTCCTGAGGTTTTTTTTCTCGATTAGAGTTTTGGGTTCCTCGCCACCGTTTGCATACTGTTTTTGCACTATCTGCCTGACCGGGGGGGCTGCTTTAGAATCTTAAAGTTTTACTTAATTAATATTGCATATAGGAATTTATTATCTGTTATATTTGACCTGTGCTTCTCTCTCCTTTATCCTAAATGTGTGCTCTCACTGAGCGTGTGTGTGTGTGCGTACTTGTCTGTGTACGTACGTGTGTGTGTGTGTGTGTGTGTGTGTGTGTGTCTGTGTCTGTGTGTGTTGGTGCGTGTGCGTGTTGTGTGTGTGGAGTGTTTTGTGTGTGGGTGTGTCTGTCTTCTGTGTTTTCAACCTTTTCTTGTTTTTGCAGGTACAACTTTGATTGTTTTGCTTGTAGTCAATGTGTCTCCTGTACAGCTGCTTTGTAACAATGAAAATTGTAAAAGCGCTATATAAATAAAGTTGAGTTGAGTTGAGTTGAGTATTAGTTACCTCTCTTTTAGAAATGGCTTGATTTACCCCGCTTTCTCGGGTTTGACGCACCTCGCATTCTGAAATGGAAAACCCAGAGTTTCCCTCATTTCAGGGTTAACATACTCAGAGTTTTCACTAAACCTCCTTTCTGAAACCCCAGGTCCTCTCAGAACATGGTCTTGATGGCAACATGGCAACATGGCATTTTAGTTATGTAGCGATTCCCCATTGCTTTTGTGAAATACTGCATTTTATGACAAAATTCCTTATGGACGACCCCCAGAAGGGCAGAAAGAGGAACATTTGGTATCTATCAACTTGGCAAGACTCAAGGAATCAAATGAGTCCATTCTCATAATTTTAGAACAATGTTTTCAAAAGTTATAAGCAAAAACAGCCACTTTTTATATCTCTGAACCACTGGGTGGTGCTGTGCATTCGAATCAACATGAGCCAAGGTTTCAGAGGTTACAGTTCAAAGGTTATAAGCAAATGTGTATCTGGAAGTTTGAACTGATGGTGACGCTATAGAGTTCGATTTAGAGACTCCATCTTTGCTATAATAAAAGTTAAGACTGTCCTCTATGTGTTTGTCAAATTTCACAACTTTTCAATTTACAGTTCTATGGGCTGCCATAGACTTGCATTGCAGAAGAAGAAGCAGAATAATAAGAATATGTATACATATACGTGTGTGCACACATCCCAGTTAACATAAGGCCAGCGGACCAGTGGCGGACCGCCAATTTTGCCACCAGTGGTCCACCACTGGTCCGCAGGCCTTATGTTTGCTGGGATGTGTGTGCACGCAGGTATATATATTACCTGCAAATTTGTCAGTTAAGGCTTCAGGCTCCCACTGAAGATTTCCTTCGCATATAATCTCTAAAAGATAGATGAATATATTGAAAGCCTAGAAAACGAAAATGCCACTGAGGCAAGCCCCCTCGTGTTTTGTGGTCAATGAACGCCAAAATAATGTATTTTCTGCTATTTGCTTTAAACGTATGATAAAGGTAATAAATGTAACGAAATAAAATGAACACACTCGTTATTAATTCGGGTGCCTTTGACTGAGTGGCGCTGCAGCGGTTGGAGTCCTGGCGCTTCCGCTGGGTCCTAAATCCCGAATGCGCCGCCAAATATTTAAAATATGATTTCCACAAACGTTTATGACTTACCTAAAAGTTTTGTACAAAGAAAAACAAAGCGAGGGTGCGTCCCAAACAATTATTTTTTATCTACATTTGAAATAGGATGGTTATAAAAAGCAAGTGTTGGCGTCGACAATCATGCAGATTATAAAAACAGTCTACAGAGATGTACGTTTGTTTTGCTATGAAAAAAAACACGGCATACAAACATGTATATATATGCACACACATGAACGCACTTTTTATTTAATTAAAGTATTATTAATATTAACTTACCTCTCGTCTGTCAGCAGTGGTGCCGGTCGACCATTGAAATTTAAAATAACCGATCACGCAGCTCAATTTTAACCCAGCTGGCTGGGTTGTTACAGAAATTAACGTCAGAAATAACCCAACAAAACGACCCAATATCTCTAACCCAACTATTGGGTTACTGTGACGAGGGAGGCGTGACAGAGCCGTGGGAGGAGGAAGCGAGGCCGGACGCGATTGATAATGAGTGTCAGCTGGGCGTCATTCCGGCCTGGTATCTCTCAAGGAGGAGCAGAAGCATAAAAGGCAGAACGGCAGGGGAATACGGGGAGAGAGGACCGGGCCCGGAAGTGTTAAATTTTGTTTATGTTCGTGTGGCCGGCAGTCGTCCGTGAGGGGCTGCCGGCCTTTTTACTTCTGTATTATTGTTTGTTTATTTTTCATTAAGGTTTTGTTAAATGTTCGCCGGTTCCCGCCTCCTTCCTTACCATTTTATTGAGTTTTGCTACAGTTACAAAAATAACCCAACGTTTTTTAGAGTGTAGGCTACATATGGGATTAAAACACTACATAAAAAATGTAATCTCATTAAATTGTCATTAAATTGCAAAAAAAAATATTTAACTGAAAAATATATATTTTTATACTAAAATGAGCTTTTGTTAAATAACGATTAGCCTTCTATTATATTAAATAACTATTTAGCCATCCTTGAGATTCCTTTGCCTGTAAAAATAAATAAATAAATATTTATAAAAATGTCCTGTAAGAGCTCAGAAGAAACTATCAGTTTGACACTGCTGTACCAACAGAGGCCCATCGGCAGCAAGCCGCTTGGTGGCATGCCACCCAAAACAATCTGGCAGACCGACAGCATTTTTACATTGGTCGGCTTGCCGACAATGTCCCGACAGTAGTCCGTCTCTGTCAACCTGCTGAATCTTTGCCCGGCTTGTTTGTCACTGCTGTACCAACAGAGGCGCAGCGGTGGCAAGCCACTGGTGGCTGACAGCATTTTTACATTGTGCCGACGGTGGTTCGACTGTGTCAAGCCGCTGAATCTGTGTAGCCCAAAAACCGCCAGATCATTGTTTGCTGGGTTGTAACACTCCCTTCCTCCTACTGAGAATTTGATGGGTGACGCCCAGATTCTTTTACAATAGGGGTTTGTTAATGCAATGAACTTAAATCATAAATGGATTATCTGCCTCCTATTATATCACACAGGGTTTCACATGAACAGTAACCATAAAGGACCACAAAAAGAAAACTATTTATCAGAATTTCATTGAATGAATTACTGTAGATAGAATTTAAGGAATATATGCGTTAGAAAGAAAATGCAATGATAAATGATAAGTGTAGCGGTGTCTTTTCTTTGTTGTGTTGTGTGAATACTGAATCTCAAAACTCGAAAATCCTTGCCATCACGTCCTCATTTATTGGGTCTGGGCAACACATTAACAGGCAAATTGAGGACTTCTGCAGCAAATAAAGCAGCGCGCAGCAGCAATGCACGACGCTAAGAAAGATATAAATATCATTACATTTTGTTGAGCAAAACGATGAAAAGAAAAGAAAATTGATCAACCAAACATGTGTGTACATCACAGAGGGACTTATAACCACAATTACACCAATCTATTTTATGAAATATAGATCTAATTGAATCACCACCGAAACATATGTGACTTACCGCTGCGAAATCACATGCAGACTGGGAAGAAGCTAAGTGTGCTAACTCCCCAAATCAGCACGGTTGCCAGATACACGCAGGAAATCCAAATATGGTCATGGCAAGTGGAATCACAAAATAATTGTTTTAAATGTACACCTGCTACATAAGCAGTGATAAATCAACAATACGCAAATACCAGGACAATGTCAATGTAACTTGCTGTCCAAAACTTGAAGTGAAGACACTGGATATAAGTGCAGCTTTGAAGTGATTTAATAAGTCCAAAGTAAAAGACAGAAGCATGTGCACGACATGACATGGCAAAACAGAAAATAACACAACTACATACTGTATAATAATTGACAAAAGACAATGGCAAAACACAGGGGTATATATACACAGGGAATGTGGCAATGAATCAATGAATAACTATGGCAACAGATGAGATGGGTGTGGTCTGTGATTAAAGTCCATGGTAACTAACAAGGGGGCAGAGCTAGATGGAAACAACAGGAATGACAAGAGGTACACTACAACAAGGGAAACACAGACAGGGCCATTACAAACAATGTTGTATTACTGTGCAGTGTCAATTAAATTTATTTGAAATTAAACAGTTTTTCCTCAGTTTCCCCTTCTTCCTGACTAAATTTAACCCTCTTACTGTATTTCCTTTCACACAAGTTATTAATACAATAATAATACACGATGACAACAAGTTATCGACTTAATGAAGAAAGTAATCAAGCACAATAATTTTAGAATTAAGCCGGCAAATACAACTTAGTATAATGTAACTATGCCTGTTTCACAGCTTGTGATCGCTGTGGCCAAAAATAACCTGCTCCCTTCACTCAAATGAGCTGTAAATAAATAATGAAATGGGAACCGTTCAGTAGCATGTCAAAACTCCAAATCACATCGCTCATGGTCCATCCAGGTTGATCGGGATCAATTCTCAACTCAACTTGATTTGAATAGCGCTTTTTACAATTTTCACACAATATTGACTATAAGCAAAACATTGAAGTTATACAAGTAAAAAAAAAACAGTCCCCAATGTTTTACTCACACTCAAGGAATCCTATTTGTATATGACTTTCTTCTTTCAGAATAATGCAGTCGGAGTTGTAGTACCACATAGCCTGGGATTTTCAAGCCATAAATTCTGGTGAAGAACGCAACATTTTTTGTTTTGTTTGTCTCCTCTGTGCTGCTGCTTTCATCACCGGATCAACAATTTTGTTTTTGGGTGAAATAGCCCTTTAACATTCCATCGACCCTCTTCACAATGCATAGCCGCCAGCAAGTTTCACGATCACTCAAACTTAAATATAAAACAAATGTGCGATACCTGAGTCTGAGCACCTCAAATGAATTATGTTTCTGGTAATATTTTCTCTCCCCTGTGATCCAGGACAGTAGCTGCTACCAACATGAACGAGACAAGCAGCCGTTCTCACGCTGTCTTCAACATTATCTTCACCCAGAGGCGACACGATGCAGAGACAGACAACACTTCAGAAAAGGTACTATTTGTGCTGATCCGGAATGTAATTTGGATACAATTAGAAGTGATACAAGACAGCGTCTAATACACAGAAATACTGGAGTTCTACTGGATGAATTAGGGCATTGTGACATATTTTTCTGTATGAATATGGTCTTGGCCATTTTTCTTTATGATTTGTATGTTTATTATTGAATCTCTATGGCAGGTCAGCAAAATTAGTCTGGTGGATTTAGCAGGCAGTGAGAGAGCAGACTCCACCGGAGCCAAAGGCACACGCCTCAAAGTGAGTGTTGTTTTTTGTTGTCCTGCCTAAATTTACTTCTACTTTCTTATTTTTAATATATCTTTACTTTATAGTACTTATCTTCTCCCCAAAGATAAAATTCCCATCTGGGCTCTAAAAGCAAAGTCCATTTTCGTACCTCATAAAGATGTTCTGGGCCCGTGTTCATGAAAAATCTTAGCGCAAATAGTTGCTCCTAGTGACAAAATTCTAAGAAAATTCTTAGAAATGTGGGCGTTTACCCTTAGAATTACAGAAAAGATCCTAGTAAAGAAGAAAGTAATTCATAAAGTATCTTAACCCTTAAAAGAGCTCTTAAGGTCCCAAATTTTAGGAGTAGCGAGGAGGACTTTTAAGAGACTTAAGAGTTTCTTTAGCAGCAGAGAAAATGGAAGAAACACGAAAAGTGAGAAGAAATGTGTTGCAATGCATGACAATTTCCATATTACTTTTAAAGTTTATCAGATTTTTTGTGTGTGTGTGTGTGTGTTCAACTTTTGATTATATTGGTTTTGGTTTTCTTGTATAGTTGCTTTGAATGCAATGCAAATTGTAAAAGCGCTATAAAATAAAATGACATTGAATTGAATGACAGTGAGTTAATAAGACACAACACATTAGATGTTTGTGACCAATCCTATTAGAGACACGCTAACAACTCCAAGACAGCGCAGAAATGCCATTGTGCCAGAAATAGAAGAAATAACTACATTAACATACTTAGCAACTGAGAAATGCAGCTATGCAGCAGAGACGATTTGGTTCTGTCATAACCAGTGATCACACAAACAATTACAGCACTTACAGAAACTTTTTGTGCCACTGGTCATTTTCTATCAAATACGTTGACATTAAGAGCATGGTAAATAAAAAAATAAGAAAGAATATATATATATATATATATATATATATATATATATATACAGTATGTATATATATAGTGGATGTGTGTGTGCGCGTGTGCGTGTGCGTGAGTACGGTAAAACAGAAAAAAAGACATTTGCAATTTCAAACTAATGACCCTATACTTAAAAGCGCTCTTTTTCCTTCATGGTCAACCAACCAATCACAGTCTATAAAAGACTGTGTCATACGTAGCAACGGGGTCAGCCCCGCCTCCTCACTAAGATAAAAGTTTTTGTCTTTTCCTTGCTCAGAGTTTCTCTCAGATTGATCCTGAATCGTTTTTAAGCTAAGACTCCTACGTAGAAGTTTTTAAGATAAATTAAGAGCTTTCTTAGTGGATTCTTAGAAGCTTTAAGAATACGGGCCCTGACTTTTAATTCTATATCCTTGTTACATTACTTACTTTATACCATGGTCATTTTGAATGCTCGATTCTGATTGGCTGGAAGGTGTGCATTAAAACCCTTTAATGCACAGGTAGCTCCAGTAAGTTTGATTACATTTGAAATTTAACTGACAAAATGACTAATTTGTAATTTTCACCTGTTTGATCTAAAATTTCACTGTAAACATCAATAAAAGATTTAACTTGGCAAATGGCCATGGTATAAGCGGGATAATCCACAGCTAGCCGTGCGTTAAAGGATTTTAATGCACTGCATTAAAACCCTTTAACGCACAGCTAGCTGTGGATTATCCCTTACATATTACTTGTTCCTTCTCAGGAAGGGGCAAACATCAATAAATCCCTCACCACTCTGGGTAAAGTCATTTCAGCTCTGGCCGAGTTGGTAAGTGTTTTGTTTTGATCTGAGCTTTGAACATTTATTATTTCATATAGGTCAATGTCTGCTGAATAACAGTTTAGTAACTTGTAAATCATTTTACAATGCTTATTTTATTTGCAGGATTCTGGATTAAACAAGGTATAACACTGTCTGTCTTACTGTTCTCAACGTACCATTTTATTAACAATGTTCAGTACACTCTAAAAACAACATCTCTGTTACGGATGTAACCTCCATTCCCTGATGAAGGGAACGAGACGTTGTGTCGACAGAATGGGGTTTGAACTTGAGAACCTATCATCTCTGATCATCTTTTAAAAGGCCAATGAATTTAGCGAATGGCATGGCATGCCAGTCTCCACCCCATGCATACGGGTGTAGAAGGAAGATTGCGTGCCCATTCATTCACCTTTTGGGCTGAGGAACCTGAGAGGCATTCTCGGTCGCTGCAGCGGACGGCAAAGGGGACACAACGTCTCGTTCCCTCCATCAGGCAACGAAGGTTACATCCATAACCGAGACATTCCCTTTCTGTCAGTCTCTCAACGTTGTGTCGACAGAATGGGGTCCCTATACGAAACGTCACAGCGCTGAGCTGCGTCACGACTTCCAGCAGAGCGACACTGACTGGCCTGGGCGAGTCACAAGTGAGCGTTACAGCGAATGTGACCTTCCAGTGGTGTAGTAAGGCATTAGTTAGAGTGAGTCAACGACGCAAGGCTCTTATCAATGGCCGTACAGGCGGGGAGTCGTCGTCAGAACCGTCAGCTCTGAGAACCATGTCTGATTGGGCCAATAGGGCGCAACTAACAGGACCTGATGCTCCTCTTCCCTGACCTTGAACAGGACCTGTGCAAGGAGGCTCACTGGGGCGAAGGCGTATTTCCGCTTGTCCTGTGACCAGCTGTGCACTAAGGCGTCCATGCCGAGGGGGCCTCGGTCAATGGGAGGTGTCCAGGGAGGTGAACAGGTCCACCTGTGCCTGCCCGAACTGCTCCCAAACGATCAGGACAGCGCAGGATGGAGTCGCCACTCACCGCGGAGCGTGACCTGCCAAGAGAGTGCATCGGCTGTCTGGTTGAGGTTGCCCGGGATATGAGTGGCCCGCAGGGATTCCATCAACTTGCTGCAGAGGAGGAGGCATCGGGCGAGTTGCGACATCTGCCGTGAGCGAATGCCACCCTGGCAGTTGATGTATGCCACAGCAGCTGTCCAAACGGAGCAGCACTTGCTTGCCCTGAATGAGGGGAAGGAACCTTTTTAGAGCAAGACAAGCAGCCAGCAACTCTAGGCAGTTGATATGCCACTGCAGGCGGGGGCCTGTCCAACAACCCGACACTGCATGCCCGTTGCACACGGCACCCCAGCCGAGCAGGGAGGCATCTGTCATCACCACGATGTGCCTCGAGACCTGCCCGATGGGGACTCCAACTCTCCAGCCACATCTGCTCAAGGGGCTAGGGTGCAACAGCAGTGAGCGTGATGGAGATATGCCTCGTGCCGGTGTTGCACTCTCTCCAGGGAACACGACTCGTAAGCCAATGCTGAAGCGGTCTCATATGCATTAACCCGAGCAGCACGACTGCTGTCAAGGATGCCATATTCCCCAGGAGCCTCTGAAAAAATTTCAGTGGGACCGCTGATTGCCGCCTGAAAAGTTTCAGGCAGCACAGCATTGACTGGGCACGCTCGTTGCTAAGGCGCGCCAACATGGTGACGGAGTCTAGTTCCATACCGAGATAAGAGATGCTCTGCACCGCCGAGAGCTTGCTCCTGTCCCAGTTGACCCACAGGCCCAGTCGGTTGAGGTGCCAGAGCACAAGGTCCCTGTGCATACACAACAGATCTCGCGAGTGAGCCAAGATGAGCTAGTCATCGAGATAATTGAGAATACACACGCCCTGCTCCCTGAGGGGAGCGAGAGCAGCCTCTGCGACCTTGGTAAAGACACGGGGAGACAGGGCAAGACTGAAGGGCAGGACCTTGTACTGGTATGCTTGACCCTCAAAGGCAAACCAAAGGAATGGTCTTTGACGAGGATGGAGACATGAAAGTACGTGTCCTTCAGGTCGATAGCCACAAACCAATCCTGATGTCGGACAGAAACCTCATCCTCGTCACGCTCTTGCATGGATCCGCTATGGGTCGGTTGACTGCCGCCCATCGGAGAGCGTATCGGGGCATGGACTGTCCGCGGCATTGGCTGCAGTGAGTTCACGTCCATAGGAATCCCCAGATCACCACCACCGCTCACTGCTGAGGACGGCTTGGCAGCCACCGCTGAACGGGAAGCAGACGATGTTGTGGCTGCATCCAGAAAGCACACAGCCAACCGTGACCGCAACACCTTGATAGACATATGCTCGCAGTGCGGGCATGGTGTATCAACGAACGCTACTTCAGTATGCTGGCGGCCCAAGCATGTGATGCAGGTATCATGCCCGCCAGGTTCGAGGACGAGGCGGTCGCATCCAAGATTACAGCGGCGATACATGACACGAGCACGCTGTAGGACATTTCAGCTCTTTTAGAGAAATTTGCTCCTTTAGACACCTAGGTCCGCTACCGAAATGCCCAGGGAAGTCGCACACAAGAGGACGAGTCCGCTGCTCTGCATCGTAGAATCCAGTAGGAATTTATCAGAGATAATAATGCTCAGCATGTGATGCCTCGCTGGTTCCGAAGAACAAAATATGAATGAAATGGCACGCCATCTTCCTTTTATGTTCGGGAGGAGTGCGTGCAGATAACTAACCCGGCTGGCTTGCTATGACCAATCTCACAATGAGATAACTAACCCGGCTGGCTTCCAATAACCAATCTCACCAATAATCTTTTAGCCCGGGTGAAAAACCCCTACAAATAGACAAGACGCCTTACCCTCATTCTCTCTACATTTTCGCAGCATCCGTCCTCCACCCCAACTCCTCACCATCAGCCTATTTTACTGCAGCATAACGGGGGGAACGACCTGAGTCCGGGCACACACCGGACCGGGGGCCCTCTACCCGGACAAGGGGCGGGCGCTCCGAGTATGCACGGGGCGGAGACTGGCATGTCATGCCATTCGCCAAGTTCATTGGCCTTTTAAAAGTACAATCAGAGATGATAGGTTCTCAAGTTCAAACCCCATTCTGTCGACACAACGTCGAGAGACCGACAGAAAGGGAACCTTGGGTTATTTTTGTAACCCAATAGTTGGGTTTGAGATATTGGGTCATTTTGTTGGGCTATTTCTAACGTTCATTGGGTCATTTCTGTAACAACCCAGCCAGTTGGGATAAAATTGAGCTCAGCGGTTATTTTAAATTTCAACGGTTGACCGGTGCCACTGCTGACAGACGATAAGAGAGGTAAATTAATATTAATAATACTTATTAAATGTGCATGTGTACTGTATATACAGTATATATACATTTTTGTATGCTGTGTTTTTTCATAGCAACACAAACGTACATCTCTGTCGACTGTTTTTATAAACTGCATGACTGTCGACGCCAACACTTCCCAGCTAACATAAGGCCTGCGGACCACCGTTGGCAAAGTTGTCAGTTTTGCTCACTGTTTTTCCAGCAGTTTATCAGTAATGTTTGCATTCCCCGACAGGGGAACCAGGAGTGAGGAATTCAACATAAGGGACGACCCTGCAGGGGAGTCACTATGTATGGGGCAACTGTCCTAGTATAGGGGTCCACCTGAGCAGGGGCGACTCTACTTGGACCGCATGCAGAGCCTTAGAAACTCTGAGCAGCTCTTTGTCTGTTATGGAGGACAGCGCCAGGGGAGGGCTGTCTCCAATCAGAGATTGGCGCACTGGATTGTGGATGCCACTGCTTTGGCATACCAGTGCCAAGATCGCCCGTGCCCACTTGCAGTGAGAGCCCACTCCACTCGGGGTATGGCCTCCTCGTGGGCACCTCAGAGTGGTCTTCCGCATCTGATGCCAGAAGGTAGCTGTCCGATGCAATGGCAGTGAGTTCGTCCTCATCTCTTTGCGGTGTCTTCCCGCTATGGGACGGTCTACCGCCGCCCATCGGGGACGATCCAGGTGAGCGTGCTGGGGTATGGGTGGTCTGCGAAGCCGAAGCTGATGGAGCAACATCCATAGGAACCCCCAAATCACCCTCGCTGCTCGCCGAAGGGGTCGACCTCACCGAAGCGGCAGTCGAACTCGCTTGGGAAGCAGACAGGGTGGCGGCAGCGCTCACAAAGAATGTAACCAGCCATGACCGCAACACCATGTTCTCGCAGACAGAACATGCCGGATTGACAAACCCTGCCTCAGCATGGGATGAGTCTTTCACACCCAAGGACACAGCTGCGACACATGCTCGCAACTGTGAGAAATTTGCTCTTTTAGGTCTGTAGCTCGCTGCCGAGATGCCCATGGGAAGTCTGCTCTCAGGAGGGAGAAGTCCACTGCTCTGCGTCGTAAGTTCAGCAGTATGAAGAGTCTCGAAGAGATAACGCTTGACAATCATGTGCCACACAGATTCCGAAGAACAAAGGATGAATGAATGACCGCCGCCATCTTCCTTTTATCCCTGTATGCACGGGGCGGGGACTGCCATGCGTGTGCCATTCGCCAAGCCCATTGGCATTTTAAAATTCCTCTCAGAG
This sequence comes from Triplophysa rosa, assembly GCF_024868665.1. Lineage (NCBI taxonomy): Eukaryota > Metazoa > Chordata > Actinopteri > Cypriniformes > Nemacheilidae > Triplophysa > Triplophysa rosa. The sequence goes on along the minus strand of NC_079896.1, from coordinate 18,008,720 downwards.
ATGACAGGTTGTACCTGTACCTTGCAGAGATAACAAATCTGCATTTTTTTTACGTCTCCCTGGCCGATACTTAATTTCAAAATCAAAGCAAGCCAACTGCGCTGCCCAACGTTGTTCTGTAGCCCCCAGTTTAGCTGAGGTCAAATGACCGAGTGGACTGTTGTCAGTGTACACCAAACATTTTTGGCCTAGCAGATATTCTCTGAATTTCTCCGCCATTGCCCATTTCAACGCTAAAAATTAAAATTTCATGGAACTATAGTTCGTCATATTGCGTTCTGTGGGCCTTAGGCCACGGCTTGCATATGCCACAGGTCTCACTTGCCCTGCCTGATTCTGTTAGAGCACTGCTCCTAGTCCAGCCAAACTAGCATCCACCTCCAGAATAAAGGGAAGGCTAAAGTCCGCATACGCAAGCACCGGGGCAGTAGTTAGCTTACCCTTCAGAGCCTCGAAGCTCTCCTGGCATTCTGTAGTCCATCAACTCACAAAACTTAGCTCTGCTTGCTGCCTCGCCTTTATACTTCCAAGTTGTGCAACCAGCCGATGCAGAGGGGTTGCAAACTTGGCAAACCCCTCTACAAAATCGGTAATAGCTTGCAAAGCCAAGAAATGAACGCAACGCAGATACAGTGGTGGGCTGAGGCCATTGGGCAACTGCCTCTATCTTTCCTGGGTCAGTGGAAACCCCCTCAGCTGAAATCACATGTCCCAAGTATGACACTTTGGACCGAAAGAAGTTGCACTTTCCCAAGTTGGCCTTAAGTCCTTCGCATTGTAACATACTTAAAACAAGTTGCAAATGCTGTGCAACCGAAGATGAAAAGATTACGCTGGAACGTGCTAGGTGCATTACAAAGACCAAACAGCATACGGTTTCACTCGAACAAACCGAATGGCGTACAAAAAGCAGTTTTTGATCGGTCTTGTTCACTGACAGGGATCTGATTGTACCCGCTAGCTAAATCCAAAGTGGAAAACCAGCGGGCCCCTGTCAGTGAATCCAAGGACTCCTCTATACGAGGGAGGGGAAACACATCCTTCCTAGTCTTCGCATTCATTTGACCATAGTCTACGCACATGCTAAAACTACCATCCTTCTTTTAAAAAAGGACTATGGGGGATGCAAAGGGGCTACAACTCTCCCGTATAACCTTAGCCTCCAACAAAGTATTGATATGGGCTTTGACTACCTCGTATTCCGACGGGGGGATACGACGATACTGCTGTCTAACAGGAATATCATCCAACAATGGTATGTCGTGTGAGATCAAACTGGTGTATCCCAAATCCCCTTCATGTGCCGAAAACACAGTAACTTTGGTTTGTTACGACTTTCTCTGAAAGTATGTGAAAAAATCAGCGCTTCAGATTACGCTCCCTGTGTGACGTAGGCAAGGGATCTCATTGTAATAGCACCGCCCCTTAATCTGCTGGTTTCCACCCACGGCGAGCAATTTTGTTTTTCGCAGGTGACAGGAGTGTATCGGTTCTAACGGAATGACAAAAGTTTGTGTCAAACATGCAAACTGTTCTGTCGTTGGGTGCACAGACCAACACAGAACACTGTTCCCAACCTCACAGGAGACAAGAGAGCAATGGATTTATTTTATTTTCAATGGAAATCCTCCAGACTGAACGAGGCAAAGCTGCAAATAAAGACATTGTAAGTCTTTGTAAGACCTCAGGGACCTGTGGCAACTTAGAAATAAATAAAATGTCACTGTGACACGTTTGTCCGTTCACTCATAGAAAGCAATATGTGTGGCTAGTAAACACGCGACAGGATTGTCCTGTGTAACGTTACTTTCACATAGAGAAAACGCGATACGTTTGTCTTGAGTACATTCACTTATAGAAAGCAGTGTGTATGGTTTGTAAACATGCGACGGGTTTGTCATGGTAACATGAGTTCCCGCCACCCTCCCGTTTTGTTATTTCACCCGTGAAACCCTGTGAAAGTGCCCGTGACCGGACCAACAGGGACCGGAGCGCCTTTGCGAATGGCCCCGGGGGAAACAGGTGTGCTTATAGAAAACAATGTGTTTGGTGTTCAAAGATGAGACACAGTAGTTTCTCATTCACTTTGTGACCCTTCTTTCTTGAGTTGGCTACTTTCACTTGTAGAAAACAGTGTATATGGTTTGTAAATACGCGATCGGTTTGTCATGTGTGTTTTCGCATATAGAAAACATGACGCCCTTGTTAGGAGTCTGTTCGCTTATAGAAAACTATGTGTTTGGTGTTTAAAGACGAGATCTTGTTTCTCATTCACTTTATGTGACCCTTCTTTCTTATTTTGTCGTTGGAAGCAAAGGCTCACAGCCCTGGCTGCGTTTTCTGCTGAAAAGGGGGCGGAGACTAGCAGCTCATTTGCACTTAAAGAGACACACACCGAAACAGCGCGTTTCTCCTCGCATGCAAAACTGGGCAACTAGAGCATGGTATAATAAAATATATCTGGTGTATTTTGAGCTGAAACTTCACAGACACATTCTTTGGACCACTATGATTTATATTACATTTGTGTAAAAGTAGAAAAAATCTCCCCTTTAACAGTAGCAGCCACAGTTTTAACTTCTGTAACCCCTGACAGTAGACTGACAACATGTACACTAGTTAAAGTTCCTAGCCGTGTACGTGGATACAACACAATATCAGTGGTACCCACATTCACCACTGGCACCAAAACAGTGCCTCTACTGACCCGCACCAATGATGGCGAAGCCAGCAATCCAGCTGGTAAACCCGATTCAGGGGTCTCAAAAAACACAGTGTCATGCAAAAACTGCCCCGAACAGGTTGCTGAAACAAATTGTAAAGTACCACCTGGAATCCGCCACACCCGGTGACCGCGCACCTTAACTGAATACACGCGAGTAGGATCAGATTGAGAACGCGCTTCATGACAATGTTGAAGGGTCTGCGTTACAATATTCGGCACCTGAAGTAATGAGGGACAACAAGCACACCACACTTCGATACTAACCTGCCACTAAGTTCGACATCCAACTCCATATATCCAATATAGGGAATGTCCAACCCATTGGCAGCACGCAGCTGCAACCATTGGCATGACCTAAGACGATCCTGACCCCATGGCTCAAAATTCTGTAAAAAACAACTTTCCATTATGGAGGAAACCATTAACCAGTGTCTATAAGGCAGGGTACCTGAACCCCACCAATACAGACCACCAAATGTGGGCACGACGACATCAAAGATGAAACCGAACTAAATCCCTGAGAAATGTTAGAGCCCTCCCGAGAAATGTTTACCCCAACCGAGCTGTGGCTCTGCAGCCCAGCGGGTATTAGTTTTCTGACTGCTGTGCAAAAGGCTGCCCCCCAGACACAAGAGGTGCATTAAAAGAAAATGAAGGGCGAGAGGGAACACGCTCTCCATCACACTCCCTGGCAAAATGGCCAGGCTGTTGATATCTTCGACAAATAACAGGATTACCACGAGAAGACTGATTCCTTGGGAATGGAGAGTGACTCCATGCCCGAGGGGCTTGACCATGCTTAGAGATCACTTGTAGTTGGGCAACATTTTTAGAGAGCTGATCTAATTGAACCTGCTGCGATTTCAACAGGTCTTTCAGCACGCTTAGTTCAGAGGTTGCAGTTCTATCAGGCTCTAACGACAAACCTCCTTGTACCCCGTATTGCAGGGCAGGGACTATGGGGACAGATTGGTTTCGGCCACGAGCACCCCCCGGCAATCCCTCCCGCTCCCATCTAAGGGCCCCACTACGAACCTCCAACAAGGTTGACGAAGGCAACCGACGTACTAATTGTTTTAACTCCCGACGTAAAGAACTGTCAGTCACATGTTCGACAAACTGGTCCACGCATAACGGTTTCGGAATTTTGCGTAGCATAAGGTAAACATTGTTCAACATGCTCCCAAAGACCCATCAGCGCAAGCAAAAATTCGAATAAGGTCTCCCCCTCCCGCTGCTAACGGGAGGAAAATGCCTCTTGCAGAGCCACATATTACTGGGAGCACCCATATAATTCGCGCAATGCTGACATAATTTTAATAGGATCTCCCCTTTCGGGCGATAACGAATTTCCTCCTGGTCTTCCCCCTCAAGGTGGTCGAAAACAAAAAATGCCTGATCAGAAGTAGAAAGGTGACGTGCCTGCATGCACGCCTGTACTTCTTCAGCCCATTCATCAATGCTGATTCCAGTCCGGCCACTAAATTTTGGACAACGCCGGTCTTGGGATATAAACACAAACCGTTCAGCCAGAGTGGTACCAGCACCGCTGGGTGGGGGCATGGCAAAAGTCCCTGCAACACTTGCAGCGGCCTCCCTTGCCGTAGACGGTGCAGATGTGTACTCTTAGCGTAATTTCTCATTATCAGCTTTTAACTGCACCACCAGATCTCTCAACTCTCGTAACTCCTCCTCCATTTCTACAACTACTCACCAATTGAAGGGGAAACACCAATCAGGGGGATTTTACCCAAACTGACACACACTGCTGCTTTGCCCTTAGAGAAAGAAAAAAAAGAAAAGAAAGAAGCACAATGATTTCTGAACTCAGTACGTACAACTATATACCTTAAAGAAAAAAAAGAAGAGAAAAGAAAAAAAAAAACACTACGACAATCCTGCTGACTACACCAAATGTGACAAGGAGGGTTCAAGATCCAGGACAAGGAAAATTAGTAAACTAAGCTACTCGACTGCGCCACCCTGGATATCACAGTTTAGGCCCACAGGTTTATAGTCAGAGGAGGAGTGAGCATAAACAAAAACAAAAGTAGGTAGAAAAATATAAAAGCTTTATTACCAACCACACATTCCAATGAAAGAACAGTTTGGCACAAGGTCTCATCAATGAAATTCAAACAACAAAAATAAAATACAACTTAACCCTCATATCAATAAGGGGGAGATCGCCAGCACGGGTCGTTAATTCTTCACCCCACGCTCTATATACCGCACTCTTGAAACTCAGCAAAACCTCAAGCACAGCAATCTCTGTGGACATCCACCCACAGCCAACTTCTCCCAATTTACCGATATTGGTTCACTAAAAGAAAAAAAAAAACCCACAAACATATACACACACACAAGAAACCAAATGTGGGTAACAAAACAATCAAAATAACCACACAAAGAAAAGAAAAAGCAACCAGTTACACAATCAAAAAGGAAAACTACAGCTGCATTCCGATATACACTAAGCACGAATAACTTCAGATAGCAATGAGGTTGCTGGTTACACTTCTAGAGTCAACAAGAGACTACTAGGACGTTACAACTGCATTCAGATATGCACTGTAAACAAAAGTGAGTTCAGATAACACTGACATGGTTGGTAACGCTCCTGTGGTCAGGAAGACGAAGAGGAAATTACAACTGTATTCAGATACCCACTGTAAACAAGAATGAGTTCAAATAACAAGTTGTGGATTACACTTCCATGGTCAGAAAAACTGAGAGGAAATTATAACTGCATTCAACTCCACGCCCGGGCAAGGCAGCAGTGCAGCCACATCAAAGGGTTTTACATTCCACGCCTCGTAACTCGAAATTACCGAACCCTAGGACGTGCAGCCACCTGCCGAACATGAAATGCACAATAAAGTTGTAACAGTCTTCGGTCTGTTACCTTTTTTTTCTTAAACTGCAATTACTTTCCGTACCTCTGGGGGAGTAAAGAGTTTCAATGTTTAGATAAAATAAGGGGGTGTAGTAGAAGAAAATATAATGGCTACTGCTCAGGAAGCATGGTGACTTGGTTTTTACTACTACTAGTCCTTTTTGGGAAACAGTTTGTTTCAAGCCCAAATGTAAGTAATCTGTTGTTTATTGGAATTCATTTGAATGCTGATGTTCTTGTAAAAGATCATTGTTGTAATTTTCCTAAAATATGTTAGATTTATTTCTGATTATTGATTGAAGTTCATTTGTGTTTTATAGAAGGACTTTTTGTTATGTTACCATGAAGGCTGAACATATGTAAGCTTGAGTCAACTCCGTAGTCTTCTGTTTGGATTGCTACCATTTTTGGGAACATATATGAGCTTGAGTCAACTTTGTGATCTACCATTTTGGGGACATTGCTACAGACTTTTCTGGATACTCCCTTGGAGATAAGACTTTTTGATGGATTTCAATGACTTTGGTTTTTTTTTTGTCTTTCATAAAGTCTGGTTGATACCAATTACACGGCTATTGTACACTGTTGGTTTTGCTTTCAATTATGAATGAATGTATGAGGCTGGGTTGGGTCTAGTTGATATAAAGTTACAAGGAAAAATTATGACTGGTTGTATTTTGTTAACAAGGTCTAATAATATTTTGATGTTATTAACCCTCCCTAAACAGATATATGATTAACATTTGCTCGACGTAGCATCTGTGGTCATAAAGTACAAGAAAACATCTAATACGGCGAAAACAACAATACATACCAAGGGAGATTCGCAAAGTTATCTCATCTAGTATCAATCGTCCTGGGAGGATTCAGCTGCCTACACAACAAACTGAGTGTACGCAAACAATCATTACAATCATTATCAAACTACTACATATATATATATATATATACATATATATATATATATATATATATACATACATATATATATACATACATATATATATACATATCATATATATATATATACAAATATATATATATGTATTAATATATAATACATGTCATATATACATACAATATACACATATATACACACTATACACTATATATACATATATCACATATACATAATATATACATACATACATACATATATATATATACATACAAATACATATATAATACTACACTATACATACAATCAACACACATATGATACACACTATACATACATAATACACACAAACACATAATATCATACACACATACACATACATACATACACACACACATATATACACATACATACACATATAATACACACACATAATACACATCACACAATAGATACACATATCATCACACACATATATACACATAATCACAACATAGATACTATACATATCACACATACATACAACACACATCATATACATATATACACAACTATAACACTATATATAGCACACACATCATATCAATATATACACATAATATAATATATCAACACACAAAATATATACACACACACATATACTATACATATACACACACACATCACATATATATATACACACATACACACACATCACACTATATATACACACATACACATATATATCATACCACGCACAAGCACAAACACACCAAAAACCACACCAACACCACACACACCACACACACACACACACACACACACACACACACACACACACACACACACACACACACACACACACACACACACACACACACACACACACACACACACACACACACACACACACACACAACACACACATAGAACACACACACACAGCACACCACACACCACGCACAACCCCACACAACAAACACCACCACACACACAAACACACACACCCCACCACACACACACAACACACACACACACAACACACACACACACACAACACACACACACACACAACACACACACAACACACACACAACACACACACACACACAACACACACACACACCCCACACACACACACAACACACACACACACACAACACACACACACACACAACACACACACACACACAACACACACACACACAACACACACACACACAACACACACACACACAACACACACCACACACACACACACACACACAACACACACAACACAACACAACACAACACACACACCACACACGCGCACACACGCGCACACACCACACACACACACACACACACACACACACACACACACACACACACACACACACACACACACACACCACACACACACATACATACACACACACACATATATACATACACACTACACATAATACATACACACACACATATATACATACACTACACACATACTATACATACACTACACACATAATACACACACACACATATATACATACACACACACATACATACACACACACACATACATACATACATACACATATATACATACATACATATATACATACATAACATATATACATACATACATATATATACATACATACATCATATATAATATATACATACATATATACATACATACATATATATATATACTATACATACATATATATATACATACATATATATACATACATATATATATACATACACATACATATATATACATACATACTAATATATATACATACATATATATATACTATACACATACATACATATATAATAACATACATACATAAACAAACGATAGTATATACTATACATCAATATAAAATATAAATACATATAACATACATATATATACATATATACATATATATATATACATATATATATACATAATATAATAATACATACATATATATACATACATACATCATATATACTACATACATCATATATACATAATAACATATATATACATACATATATATACATACATACATACATATATCATACATACATACATATAAATAATATATACATACACATTCATTTTAGCAAAATATAATTAAAATGTTACATGTTACTTTCCTAACACATCTACTACTTATGCAAACGTTGATCACATTACAAACAATACAAAACTATAATGCTATAAGAAACAGAAAAGATTAATTCATTGTTTACCTGGGTCTTTAGTCTATGATTAGCTCACCACACCTCTTATCTGACAAGTCCTCGGGTTTGACTCCTTCGTTCATCACGTGACAGCGTCGTAAGCTAAACCAATGCAGTCAGAGCCGGAAAGAGAATTGATTAGTTCACCTCTCGAGTCTTCGGGTTTGAGTCGTTCGTTCTTCTTGAATTCCAGTACAGGACCCATAGAATGTTGCGCAATGCGCATGCGCGACTGAACGAATCACTCCCTAAAACGACTCGTTCTTCCCGAGTCACATTAAAGATTCGTTCAAAATGAACGAATCGTTCAAGAACGACCCATCACTAGTAAACAGAGCGAACATGAGAGCACCCGACTGCAGACGTCAATAATGCAGCGTAATGGAATAATCTCCCGATCAAACTCCGCTTCCCGAAAGTTATAAACTGCCTCCGGAACCCAGTTATGGTACAAAAATCTATTCAACAAAAATAGTGATGAAGTCTTTTTTCGCTCAGCCGAGCCTTCTCTGTTGCTGTATGGAGCAGCCTGTGTCAGTCACCTCTTTTACCCCCCCCCCTTTTTGTTTTTTTTAATAAAAAGTTAACACAACACTTAAACTAATTAGACTAACTCAGGAACACCTAGAAGAATAATAAGACCAATGATTGCTCGTTTCATACACCCTAAATTAATTATATCGCACAACCACTATAAGAGCCAGTGGCATATTCCAGAAGCACTGGCCAAGATAAAGCTGTTCTCTGCGGAGCTACGAGTGCTGAACGACAACTGACAGCCTGAAGCTCAAATCTCCGACAGCGTCTTAACAAATTCTCAAAGAGGTGTTATGTCTATATATAAATCGCGTATTTGAGGTCTAAACAACTACATTCTTGAATAAAACAACCGAATATTAGTAGTAATTATAAAAAAAATGATTAACTGTGTCAACCTTAAACTAATATAAAGATGCAAATGACCATGTTGACCAAAAAGGACGTTTTAATTATTCAAAAGCTGTAAGTTATAACAACGTGGGAATACAGACTAGCTAACCAAAGCTAACGAAGCTAGTTTTCATTCCTAAATGTGAACCGCCGAATTTAGCATTTTCTGATGTACAGTAATAGTTTTATAGATGAAAAACTTTCAAACATACCTTTTTTTCTCAGAATAACAGCTGTCCTCGCTTGTTCCTGAGGTGATTCAAAATGCCTGCGAAGCCGAAGGTAGAGTTTGTCTGAGGCGTCGATGATGGGGTTTACTCTCTCAACTGTCACTCAGTTGGACCCAACCGGTAACCCAGAGATTGGGTTACACAAAAAAACTACCCAACACTGAGAAAATAACCCAATAAAATGACCCAACAGGCTCAACCCAGCGGTTGTGTTAAAAAAATAACCCAGCACTTTTTAGAGTGTGGGTAGTTTATAATTGTATAAGCTTCTTTTCTGTTCTTTTCGGCCTAATGGTTAGAGAGTCGGACTCGTGACCAGAAGGTTGCCGGTTCGATTCTCATGGCCGTCAATTCTCATAATGACTGAGGTGCCCTTGAGCGCATGGTACCTTTCCCCCACTTGCTCCCCGGGTGCTGCAGAGATAGCTGCCCACTGCTCCGGGTGTATGAGTGTTCACGACTTGCTGTGCTTGTGTCCACTACTCTCTGGATGGGTTAAATGCAGAGGTCACATTTCGGGTATGGGGCACCATATTTGACAAATAGATAACTTTCACTATCATTATTTGTTTACACTGCAATAAAATAATAATAAATAGGATGGCCAAAAACAATAAACAACCAATGTAACAATAATAATAAAATAATAAATAGCATGTAGGCAAAAATAACCCAACAAATTAGGTACTGTATTTCATATCCCAACAGTTGGGTTAAACTTGTAACCCAATATATTGGGTTAGAATAACCCAACAGTGGGTCGGTGCTATAGTAACCCAGCATTGGGCTATTTGTTGGGTCAATTTTAACCCAACTGTTTTTAGTGAGTAATAATAATGATACATTTTTTATGAATTTCTGCACAGAACAAAAAGAAGAAGAAAGTGGAAAGTTTCATTCCTTACAGAGATTCTGTTTTAACCTGGCTTTTGAGAGAGAACCTTGGTAAGTATTAAAGCAATTCTGTAACCTGAATTTGTATTTATTTTAACTCTTTACACTTTACATTTTACACTTGTGCAGGTGGCAACTCTCGCACCGCAATGGTGGCCGCTCTCAGTCCAGCTGACATCAACTATGATGAGACCCTCAGCACTCTCAGGTACACTGCCTTAATAAACAGACATTTATCATTATCTCTTTGATATAAGTATGTGCAAGGTGTGCAGTAACACTGCTGAACTGAGTAATCGGGCACCTATGAGAAGTGTGTGTGCAATAGAGAACACTGTCTCAAATAAGATAATAATAATTAAAAAAATATTTTTTTCTGTGTCATGCTTTATTCAAGTGTCTTATGCAGTAACCTTAAAGTCACCATGAAACGGAAGTTGCAATCGACTTTTTTTTCATATCGTGACGTGTATCCGAGTGAAACGGCTTCTGAAATGATAAACAAATTTAGTGCGGGGCTTTATTTTGCCCTTCCCCTTTTGATTGGTTTGTTGTAAATTGGGCCTGCAGGGGAGGGCTAAAAATGCCTGGCCATTGGACAGTCAGTATAGTCCTACCTCTTTTTAGTTGCTGACGTCATGTGGTGATGAGTTGTTGTTGAGAGGAGGAGCGGAGCTTAACGTTTTTGATTAAAGATTACAAGTTCAAATTAATAAAAAAAAGAATGGTGTGCACAGATAAATCATTTATAATAATCACTGCCAAACTATGTAAAATCCTTACCCTGTGTTCAAATCAGCATACTATCTGTCGTAATAGTATTCGAAAGTAGAGTTAGTATATCCCAAATCGTAGTATGTTGAAAATAGTATTCTAAAGATTCCCGGATGGTCTACTACTTCAGTTAGAAATTCAAAGTGCAGAATGATGCACACTCTGACGGCTGATATTACCCACAATTCATCACGAGTAGGCTGAGTTTAGTGACGCTCCACTGCATTAATAAATTATACAACTGATGCGTCACTAAATTAACAAATGTAAGTATACAGTAAACATTACATTCAAAATAATGAATGAATAAATACCTTAATGGAAAGAAGAGCTGTATTTGGATGTGTGTGACAGTTATTGACCACAATGTTGTCTAGGCAACAACGGCCACTTCCGCTTGCAATCTGGCTCTCCTGATTTTGCCAAGTGGTTGATGTCCTTAGGGAAACATCATATTGACTCTGGGACAACATTTAAATCAACCAATCAGATTTCAGAAATAAGTTTAAAGTTTATTTTAAATGTAATCTTCCAACCAGTATTAGGTGCTTCTAGACCATTGTTTTTCACTTATCATATTCCTCTGATTTTAGGGGTGAGTTATGGTTAGGATTGGGGTTTGGTATGGGTTTAGGTTTTATTTATAAAAATGTTGTCCTTAGGTCAACAAAATATGTTGCCCTGAGGACATCAACCACTTAGCAAAATCAGGTCGTGCTTGCAATCTATTTTGCCGTGCACTCAAAAGTATCTACTATTCCAACACAAAAACAGTTCCTACTATTAGTGCTAGTATAAGTAGGCGAATTGGAACGCAGAGTTAGAATTTAGAGGGTTAGAATGAATAAAAAAAATAATGGTGTGCACAGATAAATCATTTATAATAATCACTGCAAAACTATGTAAAACACTTACCCTGTTTTCAAACCAGCATACTATCTGTCCTAATAGTATTCAAAAGTAGAATTAGTATATCCCTAATCGTAGTATGTTGAAAATAGTGTTCCAAAGATTCCCGGAAGGTCTACTACTTCCGGTAGAAATTCGAAGTGCAGATTCATCACGAGTAGGTGGAGTTTAGTGACGCTCCTCTGCATTAATAAATTATACAACTGACGCCTCACTAAATTAACAAATGTAAGTATACAGTGAACATTACATACAAAATAATGAATGAATAAATGCCTTAAGGAGAAGAAGAGCTGTATTTTAATGTGTGTGACAGTTATTGGCCACAATGTTGTCTAGGCAACAACGGCCACTTCCGCTTGCAATCTATTTTGCCGTGCACTCAAAAGTACCTACTATTCCAACACAAAAACAGTTCCTACTATTAGGGCTAGTATAAGTAGGCAAATTGGAACGCAGGGTTAGAATTTTCCTGTTTGATTGCATGGTGACTTTAAGGAAAGCAATGTCGAAGCAGAGAGTTGTACATGTAACAAGTTTAAGTGACTGAAAGTTCTGTGCATGATACAGGTATGCAGACAGGGCTAAGCAGATCCGTTGTAATGCTGTGATCAATGAAGATCCTAATAATAGTCTAGTGCGTGAGCTGAAAGAAGAGGTGTCCCGTCTGAAGGACCTACTTTACACCCAGGGTCTTGGTGACATTATTGAAAGTAAGCACATCTGGACTTTTAAACATATTTCAAATTTCATTATTACTTGATCAAACAACACTTGTAGAACTTTTTATGAACCATCATAATGGTCATATGGCGCGGATGCATGTTTTTATGTGTCTTTGGTGCGTTATTAGTTTCCAATGTATGTATTAGACATGTAAAATTGCAAAAATGAAAGCGTCAGAACAAAAGATGCATTCTATCTAAAAGTGAATTCTCACCCAGACCTGCCTGAAACACCTCATTTAACCACTTCCCCACAAATCTACGTCAGTTCGTGGTATTATTTGACTAAGACCGCCCAAATGTATACGCTAGTAAGGTGGGCGTACCTGTCAGTACAATTGCTTTGGAACCTGATGTTCCAAATATGGTAAGAAGCGTTACATTTCCGTCACATGCTTGCATTATTCGACCAATCACTAAGCACTGGTTAACTGGCCAATCATAGCACCTCATCGCTTTTCAGAGCGATGAGCTTTGTAAAAAAAATCTGCACGTTTCAGAGAGCCTGGGAAAAGAGGAGATACAAACATGCACGGTATGTGGAAAATACAGCGTTTTTGAACCTTAAATCGTGTAAACACATTACATTACATCTAAAACAAACGATAATATTCGTTTTAGCCTTGTCATATGACCCCTTTAAGGCTTAAGCAAAAATGGTCAATTTACATACATGAATATTCCCTTTTTCCAAAAAACTTTAAAGATATCAAATTGGTTCACTGGATTCTCTGCCCTTCCCTGTGCACATCTAATTCTGTTCTCTCTCAATTCTAATCACTTCTTTCTTTTCTCATCCTACTGACTCTTGATGCTGATCCCAATGGGGAAATGCCTCAGAACAGATGATTTGGAGTTCAGCCCTCTGGGTTTGGATCAGTGTTGTTCAGTGTCAAGTGACTGACTAAAGATTAGACAAAATTTTCCTGAAGATCTTCGTCTACTGTGTCTAACAAGAATAATACGATTAGCATGTTTTCTAGCAGGATGTTAACACGATTAGCATGATGCTAACATGATTAGCATGTTGTTATCATGACGTTAACACAATTAGCATGTTGCTAGCATGATGCTCCAGGCCACAAGTGAAACGAATGTCTCTACGATGTTCTGATGCAGAGATATAGGTCTGGCTAAATGATTGCTAAGCTTATCTGTTTGGTTGCTATGGGCGTGGCTTGGCAGATGCAAATAGATGATGCTCTGAGCCACAAGTGAAACGAACCAACCCCCATATATCTACGGTGCTCTAATGCAGATATATAAGTCTTTTTAAACGGGCTAAGTTATTCTGTTTTTTTTTGGCTGTGGGCGTGGCTTCATAGCTACATGAAGATCCTGGGAAACTGATTGGTTGCCTGAGTTAAATGAGCCCACCCCCTTGGTTTTATGAAGATATCCCTTCTGGGCCTTTTATAATGGCAGTCTATGGGATTCCCTTCCCCATTATAAGTCTATGGGGAATTTCAGGTGGCTCTTACGCCCCAGGGATACAACTTCTATGGGATTTTTGGTGGTTTCAATGGTATGGTTTTCGAAAACCAGAATCCAAATCAGTTAGAAAAGATATAGTATACTTCTTCAGACCAGTCTGAAGGTCTGTGAAAAGTTTGGTGTATGTAGCTTAAAAGCTCTAGGAAGAGAGATGCAGAAATTTTCGTCTCAGAAGAATAAGAAGCTTTGTCAAGCCAAAATAATAAGTATGCAAGATAGCATAAAAGCACCACTAATTAGGCACAGTAAAGTTCTGAATAAGTTCTGTATAATATATTACCTAATGTATTATTATCTAAACGATTATTAGCTAAATAAATTTTTGCTAATATATTAGCTGTTATTTGGCTTTTTGTTCCAAACCTGGTTGGTGGTTTGGTTTCTGAGCTGGAAACTGCTTCATTTAGTCTGGTGCTGTAGGGCTGTATTCTCTTTTACTCCTTCTTACTCTTTTTCATGATCTTTCTCTTTTGGCTTAATGCAAAGAACAATGAATATTATGTCACACGATTGAGCTAATTGATTTTACTCATCCACTCATCTGTCATAGCAGTTAAATGATCTTTGTTGCCTTTCACAACATGTATAAATTAAATAACAGTTTCATAAGAATAATTGAAAAGTATTGCTTAAAAACAACAATTATAGAGACAGTTAGGTCCATAAATATTTAGACATAGGAACATTTTTTTGCTATTTTAGCTGTGTACCAAAAATCTATTCATGTTACAGTTGTGTCATTCCGTGTCAAGTCAACCAGAGGTCCCTGGCTCGATTTTTTCTTCTTCTATTTTACAGAAGCAAGACAAACATCAGTAGGGAAGAAAGCCAAAATATTAAATGGCAAAGATGAACAGTTATTAAGTAATCAATTAATTTCTTAGAGGGAGGTAAAAATGACAATTTTCTAAAATTCTAAATTTGGAGCCATATTAGAGGGGGTAAAAAAAACATGAGAAATATACCAGCATCATAATTTTATTTATTGGTATATATGTTAGTAGAATCTGTTAATTTTAACAATCCTTGATGTATTCTATGCCAATGGTGACAGGTCAAAAATGAAGAAACGGCATTTTTTGTATTCTTTTTACAAAATGTGCATGCCTGTAACTCCAGAACCGTTAGAGATACCTTAATGTCCTAAGATGTCTTTTGGAAACTACATTTTTAAAGCTCTAAATGCTTCAGTCTTAGAGATATGAGGATCTAAAGGCTTTATGAGAAAACCGTTTAAATGGACACATTTTCAGTCTTTAAAAACAGTATTTTTCAAAAATCTGTTACTTCATTTCTTTTAAAATGGAATGTATGTGCTTGCGATGGCCTTTGGGCAGCCCCCCGCACGGGTCCGCGAGATCCTGTTGAGATGTGCTCGGCGTGTGAGCACCGTCGCCGGGCGTCGACCAAAGTTGCGTGGAGTTGCGACTGTATTTAAAGGTTGAGATTCGTAGAAAAGCTTTCGTCCACTCATAACTGTTTGTTGGGCAAAATAGCCTTTCAAAGGACTCAGCTCAGCTACACCCGACAGCTCCAATCTTTCGGCACATCGCACGGGAAGTTTGCCCTCACCCATACGGAAAGTTCCGCTCCGCCAGATGCACCAGAAGTCGAAAGCGCGCCGTTTTTATGTCTAACCGAGAGGGTCTGTAGGTGCAAGAGCACGAGAAGGCTTTGGTTTCGGTACAGCTCCCGTACGGCGAAGGAAAGTTTTGCGACTCCGAAATTTGATGAGCATGCTACTCACCAACTGCCCGATGACATACCAAAAGGGTGGAGGCATGGACCCTCGCACCACAAAATGCCTATTCATCCCCTCACCACCTAATCTTCATCACCACATGCACGAGGAGCCTTTCGCTTCCCCCTGACCGCCTAACTCTGCCATAGTCTTCCTCACGTCCGCAGCGCGCCTAGACTTGCTAGTTTGCTGCCCCTTGCTGCCTATTTGTGGCGCGACACCCAAAAGATGCCAAAACGTCTCGCTCGCCACCCTTGCATCCGCAGAGCGCCTAGAGTTGGTAGATTGCTGCCCCTTGCTGCCTATGCATGGCGCGACATCCAAAAGATGCCAAAATGTCTCGCTCGCCACTCTTGCATCTGCAGAGCGCCTAGAGTTGGTAGTTTGCTGCCCCTTGCTGCCTATGCGTGGCGCGACATCCAAAAGATGCCAAAAAGTCTCGCTCGCCACCCTTGCGTCCGCAGAGCGCCTAGAGTTGGTAGTTTGCTGCCCCTTGCTGCCTATGCGTGGCGCGACATCCAAAAGAAGCCAAAACGTCTCGCTCGCCGCCCTTCTTTCTTTTTTCTCTCCCTCACGGCCGTGGCGCCCCCTAGAGGAGCCGGGCGTCCTTCGTGACCTTGCTCGTTCGTGCTTAGGGGAGGTTTCTGTCAGAAAGACGTCGGATACCCGAGCTAACGCGCGAGGGGGTTTGCGGGCCCATAGAGAACCACTAGAGGCAGGGAGATGTATGTAAAATAAGAAAAAATATTTAATTTCACTTCCCGACCAAGCCCTATTGGTATGGCGTCGAGAGTCATGTGACGCAACTTTCTGTAATGTTTCGGGCTGCTGGGGCCTCCGCGGCCCGTATGGGAGCCTCTGACACCTGCAACATATCCTATTTCTCTCATAGGTGGCTATCGTACGATGACCCCGGAACGGCCAGGGAGTTTTCAAGTGACCCAGATTCAAATTCTATAGCTCCACGCGGCCCCCTCATTCGGTTCCCAGAGTTTGAAGTCGGTACGGCCTCGTTATGTAATATATTGCACGTTTTGGGGATGTTGTGGGCCGTTTATTTTTCTGGAATATTTTTGTGATTTTTTTTCGAGCACTTGCCATACAGCGATGGGCATGGGCTTCGAATATGTGATGCAAGAGGGTGTGACGAACTAGCATTCGAAGCCCCAAGGTTTTTGTACAAAGATAAAGCAGAATATTGCTGAAAATGCTGGTCAGAGATTTATTTCTGTGAAAAGTGCATTTGTATAACACGTGAGCATTTTGACAGACTGAAGTGTGCAATATACCAATATGGGATGCTTCTAGGATACATATCTGTAGGTTTGTCACAAGAAAATGGGTTTACAGTATGAAAAATTGACCGTTTACAGCATTGTCCACCATTAGCCTACACAGCTACTGTCAAATAAGTTATGACTGGGACTTCCGGTGGTTCACAGGAAGTCCCAGTCGTAACTTATTTGACAGTCAGTCGGTAGGCTACTAATGTACAAAACACTATTCACACAAGAAAAAGCACTAGAAAATGTTCCTTAGGTTCCAGTAAGCCACTCTCTCGGTATGTGAAACAGGGGCCAACAGACTACCAGAATATAAAGTTTGGGGCCCCTCGATCCCACTGCGGCCCAACGGCTGCTGCCGACACTCTTAACCTATCCCATTCATTTTCATGAGCTCACGGTGGACAAATGGGACAGAAAGGTCTGATCGACCTGCAATTCACGTATATGCCTCGTCACGGGGCTCTGGGTCGTGTTCTGGAGTTCCGCGCCCCTCTGACCTCGTTGACCTCTCACTTTGCCCAAAAAGACACCAGCAGCCTACATATAGGTTGCGAATGTACGCTCTAGAATACAGGGGTCAAAAGTTCGTAGGGTCTTAATACTCGGTACGGTATAGCGTGGGGGTCTCCCAAGCCGGGATATCGTGTTCCGCGTCCGTAGATGCTTCCAGAGACAGATTTCCACCTGGAAAGCAACTGCCTCACGAGGCCTTCGCAGGCACAAGTCCCCATAGAGATCAATGCGAGGGAGAGAGATGTATGAAAAATAATAAAAAATATTAAATTTAATATCCCGACCTAGCCCTCTGTAAAGTTTTGGGCTCCTGGGGCCTTCGCGGGTGGTACGGGAGCCCCTGACACCTGCAACCTATCCTATTATTTTCATAGGTGCCTATCGTACAGAGACCCCCGAACGGCCCCGGGGACTCCGAATGACCCCGATTCAAATTCTGTAGCTGCTCGCCGCCCCCTCATTCGGTTCCCAAAGTTTGAAGTCGGTACGGCCTCGTTATGTACTATATAGCACGTTTTGGGGACGTTGTGGGCCGTTTATTTTTCTGGAATATTTTTTGTGATTTTGTTTCGATCACTTGCCGTACACCGAGGGGTACGGGCTTCGGATATGTGGTGCATGAGGGTGTGAAGAACCAGCATTCGAAGCCCCGAGGTTTCTGTACAAGAATAAAGCAGAATTTTGCTGAAAATGCTGTTCAGAGATGTATTTCTGTGAAAAGTGCATTTGTAAGCAAAATAAGCATTTTAATAGCCTGAAGTGTGCAATATACCAATATGGGGTGCTTCTAGGATACATAGCTGTAGGTTTGTCATACAAAAGCTGTTTACAGTCTTAAAAATTGACCGTTTACAGTATTGTCCACTGTAAGCCTACGAGGCTACTGTCAAATAAGTTATGACTGGTACTTCCTGTGGTTTTGCCGAGTCACAGGAAGTGCCAGTCGTAACTTATTTGACGGGTCCTCATAGGTAGCTAATGTACACACCATATTTAAGCTTCTGGAGCACATCTATGAGCCTTAATGCATGTCATTGTGAAGGGCTGTGACTCTCATACACTCTACTGTAGGATTAAGCTATATAACTCCTTACTTAGGCTTATAATGACCCTTAATAGACTTTGTCCATCATTTACCTATTAGGGCCCCATAAGATAAGTTACGACTGGGACTTCCTGTGGTCACAGGAAGTCCCACACGTAACACTTTTGGCACGGATCCCATTTGTAGCTAATGGACACACCATTTTTAAGCCTCTGGAGCACATCTATGAGCCTTAATGCACGTCATTGGGAAGGGCTAAGCCTCTCATGCTATATAACTCCTTACTTAGGTTTATAATGACCCTTAAAAGGCTTTGTTCATTATTTACCTATGAGCTCCCATTAAATAGGTCACGAATGTACATGCCACACGTAACACTTTTGGCACGGCTCCCATAGGTAGCTAATGGACACACCATTTTTAAGCCTCTGGAGCACATCTATGAGCCTTAATGCACGTCATTGTGAAGGGCTAAGCCTCTCATACACTCTACTGTTGGTTAAAGCTATATAACTCCATACTTAGGCTTAAAATGATCCTTAATAGGCTTTGTCCATTATTTACCTATGAGGGTCCCATTAAATAAGTTACACATGTATTGTCATTTTGAGCACAATAACCATGTTACAAAGCTGTAATAAACAGGTAATTGCCAAACTGAGTCACGGACACGTTTGGCACGGCTCCCATAGGTAGCTAATGGACACACCATTTTTAAGCTTCTGGAGCACAACTGTGAGCCTTAATGCACGTCATTGTGAAGGGCTAAGCCTCTCATACACTCTACTGTTGGTTAAAGCTATATAACTCCTTACTTAGGCTTATAATGACCCTTAATAGGCTTTGTCCATTATTTACCTATGAGGGTCCCATTAAATAAGTTACAAATGTATTGTCATTTTGAGCATAATAACCATGTTACAAAGCTGTAATAAACAGGTAATTGCCAAACTGAGTCTCACACACTTTTGGAACGGCTCCCATAGGTAGCTAATGGACACACTATTTTTAAGCTTCTGGAGCACATCTATGAGCCTTAATGCACGCCATTGTGAAGGGCTAAGCCTCTCATTCACTCTACTGTTAGTTAAAGCTATATAAATCCTTACTTAGGCTTATAATGACCCTTAATAGGCTTTGTCCATTATTTACCTATGAGGGTCCCATTAAATAAGTTACGAATGTACATGCCACACGTAACATTTTTGGCACGGCTCCCATAGGTAGCTAATGGACACACCATTTTTAAGCATAATAAAGATGTCACAAAGCTGTAACACACACATAATATATAAATTAGTTATTCTGTGCAATATACCGTGGGTTTTACTTAATTTAAGCTTTGAAAAAATTATTGATGACCATTAAAAACAACAACAAAAATGTTAAATTGCAATCGCCAAAGTTTATTAAAAATAAAAAACAAGTCACACACAAATGAACGCTTTACATTTAAATAAGAATAAATATGTAAAACAGTAAGTTATAAGCATACAGTATGCATGTACAAAACACAGTCAACAAACTGGAAAAGGCACCTGAAATGAAGGAAATAAAAAAACATAAGTTCAAAAGTTCACTTCTTGTTTCTCTTCCTCCATTTATCCATTAAGTCCTTTGCGCATTTTCTTTGAAGTCTTTATCGCCCCATTCCAACAAGTGACAGAGAAGTTGAGACGACAGACTTTTTCACTTTCAGCGGGGACAGCTGAGAGAATGAAATGTTTTTTCTTAAAGCCGACTTCAGGGGCGTCAATAGGACGATCGGTCTCCTTTGCCTTTTCAACTGTCCGTGTTCCGACGCCTCATCTTCCTAGCCTCTTCTCTCGGCCTCGACGTCTTGGCTGGGTTTGGTTGGCTCAGATTCACCCTGTCGAAGAAAATTGGCAGAAGCAAATTAGACGCTGTGATACAAATCAGTAACGCACCGTAGATTCTGTCTTGTTAAGAGAATATCAATTTACCTGGCTGTCCTCTACGCTAGACACACCCGACTCCTGGTAAGTCACTTGGTCATACTCGGGAGTGGTGCTGCCAGAGCTGAGTTCGGACTCCAACAGTTTACGCTTTTTTCGAGGGTGATCCTTTGAGGCGACCTGGCGTCTGCGTTTTGGTATGTCTTTTGATGCCGGCGACCTCTCCGGACCCTCCAGTGCTGCCTCAAACAGCCTTCTGTGTTCAACTGCCTGCTTGGCAGTGAGGTTGGTGACGTAAAACTTGTCCGCCGTGCGGACATCGTGGCACATAAATTTGCAAAGCTTCAGGCGGTTCTCAGGAGCATGCGTGAACTTGACCTGGAAAAGAGAAAAATAATTCCGTACATCACACAAAAAGCCTCAGAAAAGTACGTTTCACATTTGACATGGATTATTTCAAAACTTACATGACTGGCGATGGACGTTCTCACGTCTGTGAAGGTCGGACATCCTGGCAGGCCCATTGCCTTCCATGCCTCTTGAAAGTAATTGTTCAAGTTCTTGCAAGGGTTGGGCGTTGACACAAAGAAAAAGAATTTAGCTCCTAGGCCGCCCGGAAGTTGGTCCTTCAGACACAGGAACCGTAACACCCACTCGTACTTCTCCTCCAGCAAAATATTTTGCGCTGGGCCGTACAACTCACTCGTCTTGTGGGTCTTTATCTGCGGACGGATAAAAACCAAAGGTGCTTCAGAACGGGAGACCACACGGACAGCCAAGGAGAGTGAAAATGTCAAACACTCACATTTATGAGAAAGGCGTTCTCCGTTGATGACCTCTTTGCCTCCATGACCTCCTGGATGGTCATATTTTGGAAGACACCCCCTCTGTGCCCAAAAACAGATGACAGGAACACAGAGAAAAGTCCATAAAACTTCCACTAGATTCTCGGCGTGGGGTCCATCTCCAGGAGAGCTGAACACTGTGGGAGAGCAAAGAGGAGTTAAAAATGCACATCTTGATTGCATTTGACAATTTTTTAACTTGTTCAGTTCACATAAAACTTACCAAGTGCTTCGGGAATGCCCAGCTTTGATTTATTCCGGCACTCTAAAAGCAAACCCTTGCTCAGCACCTTCTCCTCTTTGGAAGCCTTTACAGAAGTCCTGTGCATGGCGACCCCCTTCTTTAAGGACTTCCTCAGGCCCTTCATCTCCCGCCTTAGGCCGATCATCATGTTCTTGCTCAGGCGTGACGTCTGAGGAGGTGTCTCCGCGATGAAGTCGATGAACTGGGAGACGTTATCGACGTAGTGTTTGATCGTTGTTTCTGTCACTCCGGATTGACGGAGGGAGCTTACCCAGCTGCACACAAACAAACAAGGCAGAACATAATTGTGGGCTATACAAGCAACTTGTTCTCAAACAACGAAAACATCACAGGTCACAGTAAGGACAAGACGAAAAATTACTCACGAGTGTATCTTTCTGGTCTCATTGAGGAAGACCATATTTGATAGATTCGACTTGCCCTCTGCCATGAAGGTTAAAAAGTTAAAAACTTTTTAACCCTGTAGATCTTCCCACTGATATTTTCCTTCAGCTTCCTTGAAGGATCCGGACCCTCTTGAAACTCCCGTAATTTTTCCAGGACATCATCTGTGCACAAAGAAAAATAAGTGTGAAGCAAGTGTAAGCACAAGGTAGATATACCGCCAAATAGAAAAGTCCAGAACTAGATCCTTTTTTAGCATAATAAACATGTTACAAAGCTGTAATAAACGTGTAAATGCCAAACTGAGTCACACAAGCACTGCACTAGTATTGTCCGTTATACACCTACGTTAGCCACATCAAATAAGTTACACATGTATATACCATTTTTAGCATAATAAACAGTTACAAAGCTGTAATAAACGTGTAAATGCCAAACTGAGTCACACAAGCACTGCACTAGTATTGTCCGTTATACACCTACGTTAGCCACATCAAATAAGTTACACATGTAAGAAAATATAAAAAAAGCAAAGGTTACTCACTCAGTACAGACACATGGTCGGGGTAATGAGGCAGGCTTCTCTCTTCATTCCTCTGATGAGCTGATGACTCCCCTCTGGCGATGGCCTGCTGACTGGTGGTAGGCTGGGGTGAGCGCCTCTGGGGAAGAGGATTTTCTTCTGGGTCGACAGGTGCATCATCCTTGTCCTCATCTTCGGGCCCAAGAGAGGAGAGGAGTCTTTTTGTTATCTGCCTTATCCTTCCCGCAGCTTGAGGAGCTCCAGAAGACCTGTTTTTTAGATTTCTGTATCTCCGCGTGAGATCACGAACAGTCTCGGTCAAAGTGTCCACCTGTTTGTTCAGATCAGCAATCTCCGCTTTGAACCGCTCTCCTCTCTTCTTGCAACGTGGGCTGTTACACAAACTCCTCTCAGCCTCCTTTTCCTCCTCACAATCTTGAGGCACCACATGATCTTCCAGCTCAGACAACTGGTCATCGTCCGCCTGTAAGTCCAGAATGGAGACCATGGGAACAGTAGGATTTGACTCCCTGAGCACAGCCAATTCTTTCAAAACTTTTTTCCTTTTAATGTCCCTCAGAGCATCCTCCTGCGCTCCACTGGAGAGCTCGGTGTGGACCTTTATGTGCCGGTCTAACCTGGTGGTCTCCTTTCCACAGCCCGGAAGAGGGCAAATGCCCTCGCGGACATTCACTCGTCCGGACACCAGCGAAAGCAGAAGCTTCCTCTCGTCCTTGTTCTGCACCCTGTGGAACACCACTAGATGCTGGCTAAGCCTCACGTACATCCGAAAGCAGACCGGGCAGCACTCAACAGGCATGATTAATCCAAATTCAAAAATAAATCGGAAGCAAAACAATGAAACTAGCAGCAGCGATGCACTTTCCAAGAAGTCTGTGAACACTGTGAAGCTGAGAGCAGAGGGTTTTGCTATTAAATAACTTCTGTGCAATGCATGCCAGCTTACTTGAAGATGTAAGGGGGCGTGGAGTTATATTTTCAAGCAAGCTTCTGTGTAATGCTTGCAAGCTTACTTGAAAATTTAAGGGGGGCGTGGAGTTATATTTTCAAGCAAGCTTCTGTGTAATGCTTGCAATCTTACTTGATGATTTAAGGGGGGCGTGGAGTTATATTTTCAAGCAAGCTTCTGTGTAATGCATGCAAGCTTACTTGAAGATTTAAGGGGGGCGTGGAGTTATATTTTCAAGCAAGCTTCTGTGTAATGCATGCAAGAATGCATTTGTTATTATATTTTTCCAGAAAATGGAGAATAAATAAAAACTATACCTTTAAATGTTTAATAGTTTTAATAAGGATTTTTTTAATAAAAACTTTATATACATTTTTATAAAACATATCTACATAAGTGATTTAAAATAATATACATGTCTACTTAAGTGACATAAAATAATATACATATTTACATAAATGACAAAAACTTTACAAGTTATTAAACTAAGAAAATCCACACATTTTTTAAAAATATATAAGTTGTAAGTGTTAGAAGTGCAAATACAGCAAACAAAAACAGGCACACAATTTAAACATATATACACTATAAAGTAAGACAATATATATACATATATATATATATATATATATATAGTATATATATAATATATATATATATATAATATATATATATATATATATACATACAGTATAAAATAAGAACGGAAAGGTCATTAAAAATATAATATTTACATTAACTTGAATGTTATTTTAATTACTTTTAGTAACTTTTTTAGACATTTTTTGTTATTTATTTTAAAGTGTCCTCAAGTGTGATCAGGTCTTCAAAGTTGAGAGTGGTAAGATCTTCTGTCTCCACAAATTCCTGATAATCCGCAGCTGCTTGTTGTGAGACTGGAAAATAAAAACATTTGCTTAATCTCCATTTAGGTGAATGAATAGCGACTAATTACTAATGGCCCGGCCATTCAGCCCTTACCTTGTGCGTCTGATGGCCCATTAGCATCAGTCTGTCTGTCTCTATGGTCAGGCAAGTCAAAGAGCGTCTCTGTTAAAACAAACTGCCAGTGTTAAGACTGACTTTCTATGATACATCTCTGTATAATAAATGTATGTCTCGTGATCACCTACCCAGTAATTGGAAGAACTCCTCATCATTTGGGGCTTCCACAGGCTCTGAGACGGGCACCTGGGGCTCGGCTATATCGAGAGCACTCTGCATGGGTATTTGGGGGTTTGAGGCCCTCAACCTTCCCAGCTGCTCCAGTGCGACTGTCCTCTTGAGGTTTCCGATGAGTCTGGTTTCCTCATAGGCCTTGAAATCAAAACAGTGTTACAATGTTGTTAAAAGTTTGAAACAAAGTTATTACAATTACAGTGTAAAACCCCTTAGAATGTACTTACTGTCAGATTTGGGTGAGTCCTTCTTATGTGACTCTGGATGAACACAAAGTTCCTTGAGCAAATCGGACAGCTCAAGTCCCTCAGTTTTACTCTCCCATTTGCCAGCTTGATTAAAGTCTGGCACTCCTCTGTGTTCAAAATCTGATGAAACTGCTTTAAGTGGTGCCTTAAGGTCAGTTTATGGTTCTGCGTAGGACCTACGCCGTAACCTACGGCGTAGCCTACGCAGAGCCGCGTACCCTGTGCGTACCCTACGCCGTAGCCTGACGTGCACCTCTCCAAAAATGTAACAACGCGTCAACACAACGCGGACCCTACGCGGACTGCAAGCGCTGTGATTGGTCGGTTTGGCAGCATCGTACTTCCTTCTACGCATTTCTGGGGTCTTCTTCTCTGGCGTCTTCTTCAGGCAAGTTCAGAGTCCACAAAAGAACAACATGGCGAGCATCGACATCTCTGGTTTCTAGCTTTTTGTTTAAGTGATTTAATTAAAAGTAACTGTTTTTCTACTTCGATTAGCTCCAACTCCGTTGAGATGCGATCAGCTTCCATCGATTGCAAACACTAGCATACACACAAAACATCGGCGAAGAAGAGCAACCCGGGAAAACACAAAGAGCCAACTAGCGTTTCGGCGGTGTAATTGCAGTACGACGCAAACTCTCAACGCAGAACCATAAATGTTCACGACGGCGTCGTCTACGTACGTAGGCTACGCCGTAGGTTACGGCGTAGGTCCTACGCACGACTATAACTTAAGCTTAAGGTGCATCACTTTAGCAGGACACAACGGACACTTAAACAAAGCCATCTCACAGCAACAGACTTGTCTCAAGACCAAACTTTTAAAACAGGAGCTGCAGACGCTGTGACACACTACCTGGTAATGACCTGACTGGGCCTATTGATGGCCTTTTAACCTTGGTCATTAGCATTTGTATGGACAGTCAAGACAGTGGGATGGGCAAATACACAAAGAAATACACTCAGGAAGCATGCATTAAGTTAAAAAGGGACAAGAACACGCTCCTCAAAAAATAATAAATCCATTAATAGCACCCTTGACAGGTCCCACGAAAACAACAGACCACATCTTAAACGTTTTAAGCTATGATATGTTAAGTCTATGTGAGCTCCCTCCATCAAGATCCTGATAGATAGGCTCTGCCTATTGTCTGCCTCCTTGCTTAGGAAAATAATGACCCTTAATAGGCTTTGTTTTTTTTACTTGTTTATTTACCTATGATGTCCCCATTAGATGCCTATGTGATGGCTTCACGTAGGTAGCTAATGGACACACCACTTTTAAGCTTCTGGAGCACAACTGTGAGCCTTAATGCAAAAGTTGATTGGCCTGGGCGAGTCAGACGAACACGATAACGCGAAATTATGACCCTCCAGTGGAGAGGAAGGGGGACCCAGAGCTTTACACAAAGTTGGGAAGCCCCTGTCACCGGCCGTCATGGGCGGAGGCCTAGTTCTCTAAATGGCGAGAAGCCGCCCGGCACCGTACGGGCCACTGGGTAAGCATTATTCCCCCCAGGGGGAAAAACGCTGCAGAGGCCACTACCTACCGTAGGGAGGAATTAGTGGAGACACCACATGTTCTCATCATCAAGGGAGAACTCATGGGAGGAATGTGCGGACTGCAGGAGTTAACCGCAAGGTGGGAGTCCACCTGGGAGGTCATGGGTTGCCAAGTTGGGAACCATTCATGAGGATACATCAGACGGAACAGCCCACGGAGGGGGGGTTACCACGTCTGTAGCACAAGGTCCGGTTCGAGCTATGTGGGAGATAACTCAACTGTTCCCCGGCCTAAAGGGGCAGGGCTGCTCTGCCCAGCCTGTCCCCTGGAAGGGTGCTTAGTGATGGATGGAATGCCTGTTCTTTACCCGAGAGGAAAGAAGTGAGTCGGGATCGCCACTGCTCCCCCCGGAGGGGGAAGGGCTTCCGCAGGCGTAAGCCCTACCGGCTGCCGGTCCCACACCTTGCCAGGATGCAGGCTGACACTGGTTCCGCGCGTAGGTATTAGAACCTCACGGAGTTGTTGGGCGTAGCCCAACCTGCAGCTCTGCAGATGTCTGCCAGAGAGGCGCCCTGAGCCAGCCATGCGGGGTGTGCCTCACTCCCAATGGGCAGGGGCGAATTGAGATCGGTATGCCCTAACGAGGGCATCCACGATCCAGTGCACCAGCCTCTGTTTGGAGACAGCCCTCCCTTCTGCTGACCTCCGAAACAGACAAAGAGCCGCTCAGAGCTTCTGGGCTCTGCGTGCGGTCCAAGTAGAGGCGCCGTGCGCGTACTGGACACAACACGGATATGTTGGGTCTTCTTCCCCGGTGGGGAGCGCCTGCAGGTTCACCACCTGGTCTCTCGTAGCCGGGGCGGGGTCTCAAGATAACGTGAGAATCCCGGCCCCGAGTTCTAGGCAATCTGTGGACACGGAGGGTGCTTGTAGATCCCCTACCCTCTTGGAGGTGAGCGCCATGCGGAAAGCCGTCTTTATCAAGACTGAGAAAGAGCGGCAACCCCGAGAGGCTCGAAGGGGGCGGGGCCTCTTGAGGCCCGCCACCTAGGTCGCAAGAGGGTACGGAGCGCGGGTAAGGTGGTCACCCTCTCGCGCCCCTTAGGAACCTAATGACCAGGTCGTGCTGTCCCAGAGGCTACCCAGCACTTGGGTCATGATGAGCGGCCGTAGCGGCTACATACATTCCCAGTGTGGAGGGGGAGAGGTTACTCCCCCGTCTCTCTTGAGGACGGGACAGCTCGTACCCGACCGAGCAACTCCGCGGGTCTTCTCGCCGAGAAGAGCACCAGGACGAGAAGAGGTGCCACCTATGGGCGTATAGCCACCCAGTGGCCGAAGCCCTAGCCTGATTGACGTCCCAACCAGACCGGGGGTGGGTCACTCAGGATCTCCTCGTCCCGTCCAGACATGGAGACCAGGTTCTTCCTGGGATGCCGTAACGTGCCCCTTCCCCTGAGGAAGCAGTTCGCCAGGGGGAGCGGCCAGGGGGGAGTTGTTGTCAGAGCCTTAGCTCCGAGAACCAAGTCCTGGTTTGGCCAAAGGGGGCGTAACTAGTACCACTTGATGCTCCTCTTCCCTGGCCTTGCACAGGACCTGTGCAATGAGGCTCACTGGGGGGAAGCGTACTTTGCCTTGTCCCGCGGCCAGCTGTGCGCAAGGGCGTACGTGCCAAGGGTTGCCTCGGTCAGAGAGTACCAAAGCGGACAATGGGTGGAGTCCGGGGAGGCAACAGGACCACCTGTGCCTGGCCGAACCTCTCCCAAATGAGCCGGCTGCGTGGGGATGGAGTCGCCACTCTCCACGAGGCGTCGACTGACGAGAGAACGCATCAGCTGTCTGGTTCAGGACGCCTGGGATGTGTGTGGCTCGCAGGGAACTGATCACCTGCTGACTCCAGAGGAGGAGGCGCCGGGCGAGTCATGTTAGCTGACGTGAGAGAATCCAATGATATATGCCACAGCAGCTGTGCTGTCCGACCGGACCAGCACGTGCTTGCCCTGCACGAGAGGTAGTAGCCTCCTCAATGCAAGTAGCACAACCAACAACTCTAGGCAGTTGAAATGCAAATGCAGGCGGGGGGCCGTCGACCGCCCCGACACTGCTTGCCCGTTGCACATGGCACCCCAACCCCAAGGAGGTCATGGAGGCCAAGCATGTGACGATACGCCTGCTGCCGGTGTGCCACGCTCTCCAAGGAACTCTGAAGCCAGTGTTGGAGCGGTCGTATGTGCATCGACCCGAGGGGGACCACCCCCGCCGAGGATGCCATGTATCCTAGGAGCCTCTGAAATTGTTTCAGGGGGACCGCTGACTGTCTGAAAGCTTCAGGCAGTTCAACACTGATCGGGCGCGCTCTGTAGTCAGTCGCACTGCGTCTGGGAGGCCGCGTGGGTGCGGGCTTCCTCGTTGCGGGTCTCGCGCCCCCCGCGGGGGGTGAGCGGGGCCGCTCATGAGGACAGAGTTGAGTTCCCTACCGAGAAAGAGGATGCTCTGCACCGGGGAGAGCTTGCTCTTCTCAGTTGACCTGTAGCCCCACCGATCTAGGTGCCGGAGCAACAGGTGCCTGTGTGTACACAACAGATCTCGAGAGTGCGCCAAACTGAGCCAGTCGTCGAGATAGTTTAGTACCCGCACACCTCCTTCCCTGAGGGGAAGGAGGGCGGCTTCCACGACCTTCGTAAAGAATTATGGAGACAGGGACAGACCGAAGGGGAGGACCCTGTACTGATATGCCCGTCCCTCGAAAGCGAACCGTCGGAACGGCCGATGTCGAGGGAGGATCGAGACATGAAGTATGCGTCCTTCAGGTCGATTGCCATGAACCAGTCCTCACACCTGACGGACGTCAGGATGCGCTTCTGCGTGATCAACCCGAAAGGCAGCTATTGTGTAGGTGCCTGTTCAGAACACACAGACCCAAGATAGGGCGCAACCCCCTGCCTTTCTTGGGGACAATGAAGTACAGGCTGTAAAACCCGTTGAACATCTCGGCTGGTGAGACGGGCTCGATCACTCCCTTCACCAGAAGGGTGGCGACCTCGGCCCGAAGTACGGGAACATCCTAGCCTCTGACTGAGGTATATCGGATGCCCTGAAACTTGATGGGCGTGAGGCGACTGGATCGCGTAGCCGAGACGGATCGTCTTTCCTAGCCAGCCTGACAGTCTGGGAAGCCGGACAGGCTCCCAGAATGAGACAGGGACTAAAGGTACGATCTTTATCATCGTCCCCCCGGGGGGTGGTTCGATGGCTAGCAGTACGGATTCCTTGCCGGGGGAGGTCCCCCGGGGAGGAGATCGGCTCTGCTGTTTTTCCTGCCTGGCGACTGCGCAGCTCAACGCACTGTCTGACTGAGAGTGCTGATGGCTGGTGTTTATACTCGACGTTGCGTCATGGCGAAGCGCCAGATGGAGATGGAGAGACGGGGCAGGATCCGGCCCTATCCGACTTCCCAGCGATGTGGCTGGGGTCAGGCCCAATGGTAGCCTCGATCACCCTGAGGTCTTCCCATGAGGGCCGCTTCGCCGCGGCTGCTGATGGGGCGATGGTCTCCTCTTCGCTGTCTCCTCCAGGGGGGGCCGCCTGAGTGGGGGGCGCCAGAGCTGGAGGGCGTCGAAGAGGACCAGGGCTGCTGGGAAGCAGACAATGCACGGGACTCGACGGTCGAGGCGGCCGAGTCGCGGCGGCCGAGTCGCGGCACGGAGGACTGCTTCTTTACTGTCGAGAACCCTCCGAGGGAGGCCGCGTACGAGTCTCGCGCCCCCGATGGGCGGGGGGTGAGCGGGGCCGCTGCGGCTTGACAGTAACACCAACCAGCCAGCCCCCCCTTGCGAGACGGGTGTGTCGAGAAAGCGGACCTTCTCGGCGTTACTCATCTGCGCAAGGATCGGCCAGAGGAGTTTCTCATGGACCACAAGTGTGGACATCGTCCGACCCAGGGCCCGCGTGGTCACCTTGGTCGCCCGTAGAGCGAGGTCAGTGGCGGCGTGGAGTTCCTGCATAAGCGCTGGGTCGGTCTTACCCTCGTGGAGCTCTCTCAATGCCCTGGTCTGGCAGGAGCCATAGCGTGGAGAGAGGAGGCAGCTTGGTCTGCCCTAATGTAAGCTCTCGACACCAGAGATGCCGAGACCCCAAATGCTTTGGACGGGAGTCTAGGTCGAGCCCCATCCCCAGGTGTATCCTCTAGCTGTCCCAACCTCGAGGGAAGAGAGGGTGACAGAACTTTGTTTGACGTGAAACGTGCTAGAAAGGGGGCGTTTTCAGGTCTTACTAAGTTCCTCATGCACTTCCGGTAAACACGGCACTGGGGGCGGGCGCGGCGGGCACCCGAGGTGCCATGTAGCCAGCCGCGAGCGCCGGGAAAGGCAGTGCCGGCACTGCAACCCAACACTCACGTCGGCCCGGGAAAGCATGGCTGACATTTCGACTTCCGCTTCTTCCTGGGCTCGACCCCCCGAGGGAGGGAGCCCGAGGAATCGTCGCAGTCGGATGGCAGTACGTCACCCCTCGATGCTGCAAGTGACATCTCATCATCACGCATCATGTCCGAATATGTGATTGAGGAATAAGACAGGGGACCGTCTCCTGGGGAACGGTCAGACGAGCGAGATGAGGTGTGAACGGTCCGTGAGCCAGTGGCTAGCGGATTATCGCTCACAGTAATCCTCATATCACCCTCGCTGCTTGCCGTAGCGGACGGCAGGGCCGTAGTCCTGCCGCCACGGAACGGGGAGCAAACGAGTCCCGTGGGAACACAGCCACCCGTGACGCAACGTCTGAATCATCACCACCCGCAGTGCAGCAGGACGTATGCACGTCTGCCCCAGCGTACTGGAAGCAGGCATCGTGTCCATCCCCCTCCTCGATGAGTGTGTTGCTCCCATGAGAACAGCGGGACATGCCACGCTGGAGAAATTTGCTCTTTTAGAAAAATTTGCTCGAACACCTCCGGAACTGCCAAGACGCCCAGGGGAGAATCACTGCAGGAAGGGACCGTCCACTGTCCACGTCGTAGATTCCAGCAGAAAGAATGATCACCAAGATCGTAGAGAAGCTCATCAGATGCGTAGGTTCTGAAGAACAAAAGGTGAATGAATGAGCACGCCGGCTTCCCTCTTATATCCGGACATCCGGGGAGGAGCCCGGCATGCAAATTTCATTCGCCAATTTTCATTGGCCTTTTCTAAATACTCAGAAGATGATAGGTTCTCAAGACAAACCCCATTCTGTCGGTTTGACACAACGTCGAGAGACCGACAGAAAGGGAACCTGATTACGAGCCACCAGCGAGAAATGCGAATACTTGTAATTTTGATAAGGAGTGTAATTTGCACATCTATATCACTCAACAATAAAGTCTTTAAATCTCCCAGGCAGTTTAATTTGCCTCTGTAGTCTCATTTGTGAACCCACACCACCACCTAGAGATTCACTCTGTACTGTCACTTTGTCAGAGATCATTTTTATCTGTCCCTGATTTGTTTGTTTCAGTCTCTGCTTGGTTTTGCAGTTCAGCTGGTTTGTCTGATGGTTGACTTCCTTACTTGAGTGAAAGTACAGATACTACTGGTCAAATATTACTCCACTACAAGTAAAAGTTGTAAAGACAGATTCTTATTTAAGTAAAAGTACAGAAGTACGTGCTTTTAAAAGTACTTAAGTACTAAAAGTCAATTTCCTTTATGTCAGTGGTGCAATGTTTTATTGTCATATACCTTATGCCTCCGAAGCAACCTACTGAATACACTGAATAGCTCACAGTATCAGTGGTATTAAATGAGTAGTTCACTTCAAAACTTGCCCCCATTGACATTCCATAGTAACTTTTATTCCTACTATGGAAAGTCACTGGATGCAATTTTTGAAGTGAGCTACTCCTTTAACAGCTTTATATGTTTAGCATATACAGTATCTCACATAAGTGAGTACACCCCTCACATTTTTGTGAATATTTTATTATATCTTTTCATGTGACAACACTGAAGAAATTACACTTTTCTACAATGTAAAGTAGTGAGTGTACAGCTTGTATAACAGTGTAGATTTGCTGTCCCCTCAAAATAACTCAACACACAGCCATTAATGTCTAAACCGCTGGCAACAAAAGTGAGTACACTCCAAAGTGAAAATGTCCAAATTGGGCCCATTTAGCCATTTTCACTCTCCGGTGTCATGTGATTCTTAAGTGTTACAAGGTCTCAGGTGTGAATGGGGAGCAGGTGTGTTAAATTTGGTATTATCGCTCTCACTCTCTCATTCTGGTCACTGGAAGTTCAACATGGCACCTCATGGCAAAGAACACTCTGTGGATCTAAAAAAAATAATTGTTGGTCTACATGATGATGTTCAAGATAGTGAAGAAAGGAGACAGGGTCGGCTTGGTGGGAACTCGTAGATTTATTGAAAATAATAAATACAGTGGCGTTCACGGCGCGTTCTATCACTCATTCACAAACTCCAAATATACATCTTCATTAAGTTGCAACTTCAACTCCGCCGAGCTCTGCTAGCACGAGTTCCTCGCCAGTCTCTCTCTCCACCATCCCTCCGGTTGTGGTGGCTTTTGTCCGTCTCCTCACCAATTACTGGAACGAGTCATCAGCACTTGACCCACTTATTCACCGCTCTTCTCCTGCCTCCATCTCTCGTTGCAGACTTAGCTGAGCTACGCCCCCCTGGGATATCTTTCATGCATAAGTTCTCTTTATTGAAGACTCGCTGTGCATCACTGTAGTCATCCAAGTCTGACTTTTATTTCAGCACAGTAGAGTTTTATACCTTTCAAGGGGGCGGGATACATAGAGGTGGAGATGATTTACACAATGCAAGCAAATGCAATACAGGAATCAGCCCTTTACAGGAATTGTCCCAGCCAAGGTCTGATCAGCATAACAGTGTCATTCAAATGTATAGGTGCTAATCCAATCAGCCTGACAGTATTGCCCATACCTTCACATTATCATAGAGACAAAGGTTTAGCTGTGCCTTGAGCTTAGCATTCACCTTCAACTTGAGACCCTGCCCAATGGTCAGGAAGTGCATAAATACAAAAGGGTAATGTCTCAGACACCTTGATCTTCTTAGAATGTCATCATCTTTACATCAAAATGTGAAACATAATGTACATAACTTTAACCTAAATATAACATTGCATACATTTGTAATCCCACAGTTCCCCCTTTGAGAGTTGTAATAACTCTCACAAAATACAAATTTAGACACTTCTTGTAACCTGTGATCGTTACAGGCACATAGCACTTGTTCTGTGTGGATTGTATGTAGTGACAAACAGCATGCTGACACAGAAACAAACATGCACCTTGAGTCCGTGAAGTTCTTATGGATAATGGTATTTTCTGGTTGGAACTGCCGTCTCCTCGTGATGGGCGTGAGTCATGTGTTGAATGAAACACTTGATATTGTGGACGCATAGATAGTACACCAGTAGGAAAAACAACAGCAGATTTGCTATTTCCTTGATCCACAGCCAGGGTTTACCTAACAGGTTTCCGAACCATGAAGAACTATCTTCAGTCACATGGTGTAATTTTGCTGAATGATCAAGAATGTCTTGTTGGATTTTGTTCAAGTCCTCTGTAGGATCCATTAACCTGGTGCAGCACTCAGTGCCAATAATGGTGCAGGCTCCCCCTTGCGTTGCAAGAATGTAATCCAAGGCCACTCTGTTCCGTAAGATCATTATCTTGTGTGAAGCGAGAGTATCCGAGATGTTACCCAGGGCCAAAGCCGTATCATTGGCCAGTTTCTGTACAGAATTCGATAAGCTTCTGACTTGATGAAGGGCCTGCATGACACCATAAAATGGGATTAATGCTCCAAGTGTTCTTGACCACTATGTTTGTGCACACGTGAGTCCTGGAATGCAGCCATCTTCTTTGTTTGTTGTTCTCTGATAGTCGGTAGAACATAAACCAGGGTGCACCTGCCATTGAATTGGCTGGGTAGGATGTTGTAGACAGAAGTTCCACATAACCAAAAGGTGCCAGTAGGTGGAGGAATCATACACCGAAGAGTATTGCGAAGAGTTTCATGAGAGATGGTGTCCTGTGGAGACACCCTGCTAAATCCTTTTTCTCTCTCCCTGCTGATGGAGTAATGTCCACATGGGATTCTGTTCTCCTTTCGACCACAAGGCTGCAACGTTCACGAGGAATTTCACGCAATGGAGTAGAGGCCGGAGCATAATTTTCCACGCACCAAGGAAAAGTCACTGGCAAGAGTAGATCTGTCATGATGGGAGTAGCTGAAGTTAGGTTGCAGGATGGTAATCCAGGAATGCAACATGGAGAAGCTGGAGGAATTGTGATGTTGTGACATGTACTCTTGTTGTATATTCCATTGGTATGACACGTGTCACAGTTGGAGATGGGGTGTGCCACCCATGGGATCACTGCGCCTACTGAAGGCGGATGTGGCATGCAAACGTTCTTTCCAACAAATAAGGCGTTTCTTGGCATATTCATCAGCTCTAAGAATATGTTGTTTCTGTAGTCTACACTTTGTGCAATGTCCATGATGATTACTAGTATGGCAGTCTTGATCATGTTGATGGATGACTGAAGTTCTCGTATGTGATTCTCTGCGTTGTGTAATATTATATATATTATTTCATGACAGTTGGCTCTGCAGTGGGTCTAGTTGTCTTTTAGAGGTTGTGGCTTCATAAGCAGGCGAGGAGGTCGGCGTGTATGGCCATCAAGTGGTATCTGCACAAAGTAAGAGAGAAAACAAAAGAAGACAGGGCAGTATCTGTGGAAAAAGACTGCAAATACTAGGGTTTTATCCTTTGTTCGATGTGAGTCTGCTATTGTTGTTCCTTCTTTCCCGATTTCTTAATTCCTGTGACACCTAAAGAACAGTGAGTTAAGGATGGACTAGTGGATGGGGAAGGCCTATGAGGGAGTCTTCAAGGCCCCCGAAACCTGTTGCATTCGGTTCTTCCCTGGGCTCCTCACTGGTCCGCGTGTCATATCCTATCCCTGTAGGTGGGGGAACAACTTTACAGTGTGACACATGAGTCCAGGTTTTCCTTCCCTGACACAACACTGCAGCTGCTGTAATTAACATCACTTGATGTGATCCATGCCACTTAGGTTATAACGGCTTGTTTCTAAAAGACTCTCATGACCCATTGACCTGGGATGATTGTATATCCACCTTCTGGTGGAGTCTTCCAACATGACTCAACTCTCTCTCTGGCACTCTGTACTGCCTTTGTGAGGATTTCACAGTAAGTGATCAGGGCATCCGAGGCAATGTGTACATCAACATTTCTAAGATCAATCACACCTGGCATCTGCATTGGGCGTCCAGTAATAATCTCATGAGGGCTCAGTCCTACTGATCTGTTAGGTGATGCTCTCATACTACACAGTACCACTGGCAGCGCTTCGACCCATGGTAATCCTTCCTGATGCATTTTGCTTAGCCTAGTTTTGATTGTTCTGTTTATTCGTTCAACCTGTCCTGATGCTTGTGGCCTGTATGGGCAGTGAAGACTCCATTTAATCTTTAACATTTTAGACACTTCCTTGACTACCTGTCCTGTGAAGTGTGTACCTTGATCTGAGTCAATGAAATCTGGTAATCCCCACCTGGGAATGAAATCATTGACAAGACATTTAGCAGTATGTGCAGCTGTAGCACGCCCTGTTGGATAAGCTTCTATTCGTCTCTAGAACTTGTCAGTTTTTCCCTTACACTGAGGCAATGTAATGTAATCAACTAGCAGGTAAAGAAATGGTCCATGTGGAGCTGGGGTATGTGTTGCTGCGGTAGTTTCTGCTGGCACATCATTATTTTTCTGACATGTAACACATCTCTTGACTATTTTGGTGGCTACCTTTCTGAATTTTGGATTCCACCATTGATTTGAGAACCTGTGATTCATTGTTGCTGGACCATTGTGACCCAAATTGTGTATTTGTTGAGCCAAATATGCATACCCCAAAAGCATACCTGGAATCAGTGTAGATATTCGCAACCGATCCTGAAGCTAGTGTGCATGCTCTAGTTAAAGCTACTAGTTCTGCAGATTGAGCTGAAAAATGATCTGAAAGACGACCTGAAGCTACCACTTCAGTGGTGAAACTGACTGCATAACCTGCTCATCTGTTACCTTCAATGACTTGAGCTGAGCCATCAACAAACAACTCCAATTCTGCATTCTCTATGGGAGTTTCTGTTACTTCACTCGTAGGTGCGTATGTAAGTGTAACACAATCATAAGTCATTTCTCCAACATCCTCTAACACAACTTCAATCATTGCAGACATCATACATGAGGATGGGTTCGTGACTGGCGCAGCCTCTCAAACAATGTTCGGGGCTGTGAGAGTTGTTAACCAATTTCCCCAATGAGAGGAGGTGACAGAAGTGACCTTTGCTTGATTCATTAGTGCGGACACTGCATGAGGGCATCTTAAGTTTACAGTCTGTCCTAACACCATTCCTGATGAAGCCTGAAGCGCTAGATGAACTGCCTGCATTGCTCTAAGACATGGTCCCATACCTTGAGCGACTATGTCAAGTTTACCAGAATAGTAATGAACTGGGCGTAAACTGCCCCCATGATCTTGCATTAGACATGCAGTCATAAAGCCTAAGTGTTCATGGACATAAAGCACGGAAGGTCTATCAGACCTGCAATTCCTAATGCTGGTGCTTGACATAGTGCTTTCTTCAAATCATTGAAAGCTTCGAGATGAATTCAAGAGGCAATCAAAATATCATCGACATATTGAGTCATAGTGGACTGTTTGACTGGACATTCTGGGTCACACAAATCACGTCTGACAGCCTGATGGTATATGGTAGGGGAATTTTGAAATCCCTGCAGCAAACGTGTCCACTGGTATTGCTCCTAGTCAACTGTAAAAGCTAACCATGTCTGGCTGTCAGAGTGTAAGGGTACAGAAAAGAATCCATTAGACATATCGATTACTGAAAAAACCTCACAATCTAAGTGTATGCCATAACAAATTGTAGATGGATCTGCTACAAGGGGGGTGATTTTATCAATATGTTTATTGGCTACTCTGTAGGCTATGGTGAGTCTCCATGTCCCATTGGATTTCTTGATGGGCCATATGGGTGAGTTACAGGGACTGTTGGTTTTAACTAGCACTCCTTGCTTCAGCAATTTTTCTACAATAGCTTTGATTCCCTGTATAGCTTCCTTATTGATTGGATATTGTTTGGTAACAGGAGGTGGAGTTCCTGTCAATTTGACTACTTGTAGTTCTACGCCTGTCAAAAACCCGCAATCATCCTTGTCTTTAGCCCAAATTTGATGATTCTGTAAGAAAGCATACTCAGGAGTGGTTGCATTATTGGTAGAAACTTGTGCTGAGGAAATCTTTATTCTAGCAGATTCTGAAGACAAAGTTAGATGTACTTGTCTCAGTAGATCCATGCCTAGAATTGCACCTGTATTTAATGGAGCATATAGCAATTTTGTTGTCAGAGTTTTCGGGTCTAATTGTATCTCTATGAGTGGGGTTTCATACAAAACAGAATCTTCACCTATTACACCAGTTAAACAAAGTTTTGTTTTCTTGTACTTGATGTTGAAATCTTCAGCCAATTTGATAGGAATTACTGTAATTGCTGCACCTGTACCAAGCAAAAAGTCAATCTGTTTCTCTTGTATGCTACCTTTCACAAAAAGTCTTTTGTCATTGTGATGGATTACAGGGGAAAGGTAGCTACTCACTGCTCCAACAATTAGTTGTTTTTCCTGTTCTTGTTGTGCTCTTAGAAGAGCCTGCGCGAGCTGTCCTAAAGTTTCAGTGGACACTGGCAGAGCTACTTCAGGATTGTAGGCGGGCTGAGAAGGAGCAGAATTATGCTTAGAATTTCTTCTACTATCTTGCAACTTCCTACACTCGTTCTTACAATGTCCTATTTTTCCACAGTAGTTGCATTTGCCTTCTCTTTTAGCCCATCTATTGCCTTGATTCGTTATGCTAAACGTAGCTGCGGCTACTCTCACTTTTGCCTTAACATCAGCATATCTTTCCCATGTAGCTAACCTGTCTAGGTTACTTCTGAGAGTTCTGTTAGACCAAGATAGATCTAGGAATGACAAGGCTTTTCTGTACTCGGCTACAAGGCCCTCTGACCAGATGCGGACTAGGGGTCCCTTGTCATTTTACACACTTTCAGCTTCATCAACTATTCCACTGTAAATTACAGATGACTGACAAAACCTTTCAGTATATTCACTCACAGTTTCTTCTTTCCTTTGTACACAGTTAGTGATTCTGGACCAGTCTATTTTGGGTCCCATGATATTCTTTAGAATTTTCAAAACACCTTCTCTCAAATTGCCTTTACTGGCATGTTGTAGTTCAGAAGTGACAGTAAACTCAAAACTGTTGAATTCAGATTCAGTTAGAATTTGTGACATCAGCTGTGTGACTTCTGCTAACGACATGTCGTAGAGACGCATTTTGCAGATCAATGCTCTTCTAAACTCAGAAAAATGTGTGTTGGAATGTGTGCTGAGGGTAAGCTCTGGTATAGTCTCTCTATAGCTTTAGGTCCTAGCGCTTTGGCAACAGTTTGTACTTGGACAACAGAAGAGTTGGGAGGAACACTTTCCATTCCCTCAGTTCCCTGAGATCTCCTTCTAGCGCCACATACCTTCACCGAATCTACAGGCACATCAGTTACTGATTGAATGGCTTCATCTATTTCAAAGAAAGCTTGTAAGTCAGGATAATTGTTATCAGGCTGACTAACTTCTTCCACATCAGTTTTTTCTGCAGCTTTGTTGCGGTTCAATTTCTTAGTAAAAGAGGATACTCTAGCATGGAGCGCTTTGTTCTGTTCTTCTAGCTCTGAGTTACGCTGAGATTGTTGTGTAGCTAGTGCTAAACCAAATTCTCGGTGGCAGCAGATAATGCCTTTCATATTGTTCTTGCGAATACATGCTCCTAGTACCTTTTTACACTCATCTACAGACCAAGTCTTGTCTGGATGGATCTCATATTTCTGAGTTAATTCTTGTCTAACTTTCTCAGTGACAATTAGGTTCATTTGCACTCCTAACACTAATTTGAATTCACTATCTGACCACAAAGGATTCGCGAGACCACCTTTTTCAGTTGTGGGGATCAGTCTAGCATTCTTTCTAAACATATTGTGAATTTCCTTGCTATCACACTGTGGCAGAAGAGGCGTGGTTCAGCAAAGTCTGCAGCGGGAGAGAGAGTGAAGAGACGAGCCGTGAGTGCGGCAGCGCAAATGGCAAACACCTGTGTCTCGTTCCAGCAAGTGGCGTGGGGAGGATTAAATACAAGTGAGGCAGCGTTCAGAGGGAGAGACCTGGACTACGACTGGCAGCTAAAACCACGCCGAGCCAACGAGACGTAAGGGATACGTGAGAGCAGAGACAGAGATCGAATACGGAAATATTGATATGGAATGTAAGCGTATGAAACGCTGAGAGTACTTGTATAGAACTTTAATAAAGACTGCCAGTTGTAGTTGTACCCCGATTCCAGCCTCTTCCTTCCAGCATAAGTGTCGAACGTGTTACAGTGGTGCCGAAACCCGGGAATGGAAGGAAGCAGGAGTGCCGCGGCCAGTGGGGTGAATCCGCCGACCGAGCCGTTTGCGGAGGTGATTTCAGCACTCGTGGTCCTCCATCGAGAACAGCACCAGGCCCTTCTGCATCTGTGGGAGGAGCAGAATAGCCACTTCCAGGCTGTTCTCCAGACCCAGCAAGAGGACTGCGAGCTGTTCCGGAGCTGGTTGCACCAGGGGATTCAGACGGGGGTCCATGCCAAGAGGACCCCGCCGACTCATCTGCTGCTGCAGAAGATGGGCCCACAGGCTGATCCAGAGGCCTTCCTGGAGCTTTTCGAGCAGACGGCTGAAACCAGTGGGTATCCGAGGGATCAGTGGGCCCTGCGGCTGATAACCCTTCTGTCGGGCGAATCCCAGATCGCGGCGCAACAACTACCCCCGGAGAATCTCCTGGTGTACGCTGAGCTGAAGAAGGCCATCCTGCAGCGGGTTGGCCGGAGCCCCGAGCAACACCGCCAACGATTTCGGTCGTTTGGGTTGGCAGAAACCGGTCGGCCCTTCCTGCTAGCTAAGCAGCTCCGGGACTCCCGGATCCGTCGGGGCCTGACTCCGGGGAAGAACGCGGAATTGAGAGATTAAACCTCTCAGATCGCGATGACTTCCCCCTGGAGCAGGCCCAGGATGAGACGCTCAAATGGGAGTTTGAGTGGGTCACATCCATCGACGGACAGCAGGTCCAGCCCACACGGCCCCTCTCCTACCCTTATTTTGCAATAAGAAATAATCGGTTATATCGAGTGACCCAAGACACTCAAACAAAGGAAGATATAACCCAGTTGTTAGTTCCAAAGAGCCGTTGGGAAATGCTTTTCCAGGCGGCTCATACGAATCCAATGGCAGGACACTTAGGGCAAGGCAATACACTAAGTCGCCTCATGGCCCGATTCTTTTGGCCAGGCATTCACGCCAACGTGCGCAGGTGGTGCGCGTCTTGCCGCGAATGTCAGTTGGTAAACCCACCGGCCACTCCAAAAGCGCCATTGCGCCCTCTTCCGTTGATGCAGGTCCCCTTCGAGAGAATTGTCATGGACCTCATCAGGCCATTAGAGCTATCAGCATGGGGGTATTGCTTTGCGCTAGTTCTGGTAGACTACGCAACACGATACCCCGAAGCAGTGCCGCTCCGCAACATTTCAGCAAAGTGTGTTGCGGACGCTCTGTTTTGGATCATCTCCCGGGTGGGGATCCCCCACGAGATCCTCACAGACCAAGGCACGGCGTTCATGTCACATACGCTACGCGAACTGTATGGATTACTGGGCATTAAATCGATTCGCACCAGCGTCTTTCACCCACAAACAGACGGGCTGGTGGAACGATTTAATCGCACCTTGAAAACCATGATCCGTAAGTTCGTTCACGAGGACACCAAGAATTGGGATAAGTGGTTGGAGCCCCTCTTATTCGCGGTACGAGAGGTCCCCCAAGCCTCCACGGGGTTTTCCCCCTTCAAACTCCTTTATGGGCGTCAACCCAGAGGGGTTCTAGACGTCATAAAGGAAACGTGGGAGGACGGACCGTCTCCTAGTAAAAACGAAATTCAATATGTCCTGGACCTGAGAACAAAACTCCATACACTGGGGCGGCTATCCATGGAGAATTTGTTACAGGCCCAGAACAAACAAAGCCGTTTGTATAACCGCGGCACCAACCTGAGAAAATTCACTCCGAGAGAGAAAGTGCTTGTATTGCTCCCAACATCTAAATTACTTGCAAAGTGTTAAAACGCAATCCATTGCCCTGGCCCCGGGAGGAGACCACCTCTCACC
Source organism: Triplophysa rosa (assembly GCF_024868665.1). Taxonomy (NCBI): domain Eukaryota; kingdom Metazoa; phylum Chordata; class Actinopteri; order Cypriniformes; family Nemacheilidae; genus Triplophysa; species Triplophysa rosa. The sequence goes on along the minus strand of NC_079896.1, from coordinate 17,966,232 downwards.
CTCACAGCTCACTGACTTGGCCCGCCTGCAAGCGGAGTTTGCCAACGTGTTTTCTCTCCTTCCTGGCCGAACAAACCTTATACCGCACCATATCGAGACCGAACCGGGAGTGTTGGTGCGTAGTAGAGCCTACCGCCTACCTGAACACAAGACAAAAGTGGTTCAGGATGAATTAGAGCCCATATTAGATTTGGGGGTTATAGAAGAGTCCAACAGCGACTGGGCGAGCCCGATAGTTTTGGTACCCAAAACCAACAGCTCGATCCGCTTCTGTGTGGACTACCGAAAAGTCAATGCAGTGTCGAAATTTGATGCTTACCCAATGTCGCAGGTCGACGAATTGTTGGATCGACTGGGCTCTGCTCATTTTTATTCGACACTGGACTTAACAAAAGGGTACTGGCAGATCCCCCTATCACCTGTATCCAAAGAAAAAACAGCCTTCACCACGCCGTTCGGATTACACCAATTCGTGACGCTTCCGTTCGGATTGTTTGGAGCTCCGGCCACCTTCCAGCATCTCATGGACCGTATTCTCAGACCTCATGCGACGTATGCTGCCGCCTATCTGGACGACATTGTCATCCACAGCAACGATTGGCAGCGGCATATGGAGCATCTGAGAGCTGTCCTGAGGTCGCTGAGGGAGGCCGGGCTCACGGCTAATCCGAAGAAGTGTGCGATTGGGCGGGTGGAGGTCAAGTATCTGGGCTTCCACTTAGGTCATGGGCAGGTGCGTCCCCAAATTAATAAGACTGCAGCGATTGCATCCTGCCCAAGGCCTAAGACCAAAAAGGAGGTGAGACAGTTCCTGGGGTTGGCGGGATATTACAGAAGGTTTGTACCTAAATATTTGGAGCTCACCAACCCGCTGACTGATCTCACTAAAAAGGAAGCGCCAGATACGGTCCAGTGGACGGAGCGGTTCCAGCAGGCCTTTACCCAAGTGAAGGCTGCTCTGTGCAGCAGACCGCTCCTACACTCTCCTAACTTTTCTCTACCTTTTATTCTGCTGACCGACGCGTCAGACAGAGGGCTGTGTGCAGTCCTGTCCCAGGAGGTGGAGGGGGAGGACCGGCCGGTGCTGTACCTTAGCCGCAAGCTCTCGAAGAGGGAAGCTAGGTACAGCACCATAGAAAAATAGTGTTTGGCCATTGTTGTGGAAAAATATCAGTCTTGTAGTTCAACAAATCTCTCAGACAAAGAAGGTCCGGGTGTCAAGGAGTTAACTTTATTTGCTCGAGTCAAACAAAGTGAGATGTTCCAAGTCATCTAAAAACCAAGTGTTTTCAGTCTACAGTTATAGTGAAACTTCTGAAAGGTGGTCCTTTCTAAAACCAGTCAGGTAGATTCCTGTTATCTCTTATTTTTATTAACCAATTGTTATTTTCTGCCACCAATATATCCCAGGCAACAAGGTGCGTATCTATTCGTGGTAGGCTGGCTATTACCTAATTTTTTAAATATATTTTTATATATCCTCGCCCACCACAATTATGTCATGGTCATCATGACCTGTTTCCCCTTCTTCACCTCCTTCTCTGTGGCCTTGCTCAATGTAGATTATAGTCATAGTAACGGGGCGGAACATGCCCAGATTTGGTCATACTGTAGGGTTGGGGAGATTTCATAAACACTGCCAGACATCAAAAACACAGCTGTGCAGGGTGCTTTTCAGAATCTCATACAAATGTGTTTAAAACGAAGAGCAATACATAGTGAATAATGATCAAAAACATAAAGACAGATCAAAAACATAAAGACATATCATGAAATTCCTCCATACCATCAGGTGGGCTGTCCTCACCCTCAGATACTACCTCCTGGGGTGGGAATTCACCCTCTGTTCGAACCACGCTCCACTCCAATTGCTCCACTGCATGAAAGATACCAACGCGCGGATCACCAGTTGGTATCTCGCATTACAACCTTTCAAATTCAAGGTGATCCACAGGCCGGGTGCACAGATGGCTGTGGCCGACTTCCTCTCCCGGAAAGGGGGGGGGGCTGCAGGCCGGATGGCTCCCCGGCCTGAGTCGGGCGGTGGGGGTATGTGGCAGGGTGGGCGTGGTTCAGCGAAGTCTGCAGCGGGAGAGAGAGTAAAGAGACGAGTGGTGAGTGAGTGCGGCAGCGCAAATGGCAAACACCTGTGTCTTGTTCCTGCAAGTGGCATGGGGAGGCTTAAATACCAGCAAGGCAGCGTTCAGAGGGAGAGATCTGGACTATGACTGGCAGCTAAAACCACGCCGAGCCAACGAGATGTGAGGGATACGCAGAAAGCTCGGAGCAGAGACAGAGATCGAATACGAAAATATTGATATGGAATGTGAGCGTATGGAACGCTGAGAGTACTTGTATAGAACTTTAATAAAGACTGCCAGTTGTAGTTGTACCCCGATTCCAGCCTCTTCCTTCCGGTAGAAATGTCGAACGTGTTACAAACACAATCAAAACACAAAAACTTATCTGATCACAGAGGGTAACAAATATTAAACGTAATGTTAATCTTCCCTGCCTGAACAGAGGATAACCAATTTAGCACGTAATGCTATTCTTCCCTGCCTGAACAGAGGATAACCAATTCTTCCCTGCCAAAACAGAGGATAACATTCATCTCTAAAAGTTGGATTTTCAGAGGATAACTTGGTTAACCAAACCCTACAGCTGTCTGTTCCCTTTCTGTCGGTCTCTCGACGTTGTGTCGAACCGACAGAATGTAGTTTGTCTTGAGAACCTATCATCTTCTGAGTATTTAGAAAAGGCCAATGAAAATTGGCGAATGAAATTTGCATGCCGGGCTCCTCCCCGGATGTCCGGGTATAAGAGGGAAGCCGGCGTGCTCATTCATTCACCTTTGGTTCTTCAGAGCCTACGCATCTGATGAGCAGCTCCAGGTCTTCGCTGATCTTCCAGATCTTCGCTGATCTCCCAGTTCTTCGCTGGTATCCTGCTGGAATCTACGACGTGGTGCAGCGGACGGTCCCTTCCTGCAGCGACTTTCCCCTGGGCGTCTCGGCAGTTCCAGAAGTGTCTGAGCACTTTTTTTTTAAAAGAGCAAATTTCTCCAGCGTGGCATGTCCCGCTGTTCTCTTGGGTGCAACGCACTCATTGAGGAAGGGGATGGACACGATGTCTGTCTCACGTGTTTGGGTCTCCAGCACGCTGAGGCAGCCTTCGTGGATACATCTTGCCCGCACTGCGGGAAGATGCCTATCCAGACGTTGCGGTCACGGGTGGCTGTATTCTTTATGGGTAAAGCCACCACCTCGTCTGTTACCCGATCCGTGACGGCAGTGACTACGGCCCTGCCGCCCGTTTCAGTTAACACCGGGGGTGATATGGGGATCACCGTGAACGTTAGACCGCCAGCCACAGGCTCACGGACCGTTCACGCCCCGTCTCGCTTGTCTGACCATCCCTTAAGAGACGGTCCTACCCCGTCTTGTTCCTCTGCCACGTACTCGGGAGTGCGTGACGAAGATGAGATGTCGATCACAGCATCGGAGGGCGACCTCTTGGCATCCGACCCCGACGATTCCTCGGAGCTCCCTCCCCCGGGGGGACGAGCCCAGGAAGAGGCGGACGTTGAGATGTCAACCATGCTCTTCCGGGCCGCCGCGAGCATTGGGCTGCAGTGCACAGCACCGCCTTTACCCCAGCGCTCGCGGTTGGATACGTGGTACCTGGGGTCTGAGCGCGGCTCCAAGCCGCGCCCAGCGCCGGTCCCGTATTTCCCGGAGGTACATGAGGAGCTGAGTAAGACTTGGAACGCGCCCCTCACGGCTCGTTCCAGTCAGAAAGGCTCAGTCGCCCTTACTTCCCTCGATGGTGGGGCGGCCAGGGGCTATGTCGAGATCCCCCAGGTGGAGCGTGCTGTCGCGGTGCACCTATGCCCGCAGACAGCGGCCACCTGGAGGGCTCGGCCTAGACTCCCATCCAAGGCGTGTAAGTTTTCGGCATCGCTGGTGTCGAAGGCTTACATGGCTGCGGGTCAGGCCGCCTCCTCCCTCCACGCCATGGCCATCCTGCAGGTCCACCAGGCCAAGGCGTTGAAGGAGCTCCACGAGGGTAAGACCGACCCAACGGTTATGCAGGAACTCCGTACCGCCACCGATCTCGCTCTACGGGCGACTAAGGTGACGGCACGGGCCTTGGGTCGGGCGATGTCCACCATGGTGGTCCAAGAGAGGCACCTCTGGCTCAACCTTGCGCAGATGCGGGACGCTGAGAAGGTTCGCTTTCTCGACGCCCCCATCTCGCAGGGAGGGCTGTTTGGTGACACCGTTGAGGATTTCTCTCAGCAGTTCTCAACGGTGAAGAAGCAGACGGAGGCTATCAAGCACATCTTGCCCCGCCGTGACTCGGCCGTCGTCAGGCCTCCGAGATCCCGAGCGGCGTCTGCTTCCCGGCAGCCCCGGACCTCTTCGACTCCGGATCCGGCTCCAGTGCCCCCTTCTCAGGCTGCCTCCCGGAGAAGGACGTCGAAGAGGAAACCGCCTCCCCGTCAGCAGCCGTCGCGGAAGCAGAAGCGGCCCTGACGGAGAGACCCCAGGGAGATTGAGATTACCATCGGGCCCGATTCCAGCCACCACATCGCTGGATCGGATAGGGACGGTTCCTGCCCCGTCCTACCATCAGCTGGTCCCCCCCGGGGGGCCAGCGCCCACTTCCTCACGAAAAGAGTTTCCTCTCTCTCTGGGTTGTCACAGCCGTTCCCACCCTCTGGTCGACGGTGGACGGCAACTCGACGTTGCGTCATGGCGAAGCGCAATGTCGAGTATAAACACTGGCCTTCAGCACTCTCAGACAGACAGTGCGTCGAGCCAGACAATCGCCAGGCAGGAAAAACAGCAGAGCCGATCTCCTCCCCGGGGGTCCTCCCTCGGCAAGGAATCCGTACTGCTAGCCATCGAACCACCCTCCGGGGGGACGATGAAGCAGATCAAACCTCTAGTCCCCCTGTCACAGTTTCTGGGTGCCTGGTCTCAGCTTCCCAGACTGTCAGGTTGGCTGAGGAAGACGATCCGTCTCGGCTACGCGATTCAGTTTGCGAAACGTCCGCCCAAGTTCCGGGGCGTCCTCTTTACCTCAGTCAGAGGCAGGGATGCCCCCGTGCTTCGGGCGGAGGTCGCCTCCCTTCTGGTGAAGGGAGCGATCGAGCCCGTCCCACTGGCCGAGATGTTCAGCGGGTTCTACAGCCCGTACTTCATTGTCCCCAAGAAAGGCGGGGGGTTGCGCCCTATCTTGGATCTGCGTGTTCTGAACAGGCACCTACACAAGCTGCCTTTCAGGATGGTCACGCAGAAGCGCATCCTGGCGTCAGTCAGGCGTCAGGACTGGTTCATGGCAATCGACCTGAAGGATGCGTACTTTCATGTCTCGATCCTCCCTCGACACCGGCCGTTCCTGCGGTTCGCGTTCGAGGGACGGGCATATCAGTACAGGGTCCTCCCCTTCGGTCTGTCCCTGTCTCCACGTGTCTTTACGAAGGTCGTGGAGGCCGCCCTTCTTCCCCTCAAGGAAGAAGGTGTGCGGGTACTCAACTATCTCGACGACTGGCTCGTCTTGGCTCACTCGCGAGATCTGTTGTGTACACACAGGGACCTGGTGCTCCGGCACCTAGATCGGTTGGGGCTACAGGTCAACTGGGAAAAGAGCAAGCTCTCCCCCGCGCAGAGCATCTCCTTTCTCGGTATGGAACTCGACTCTGTCTCCATGACAGCACGACTGACTACAGAGCGTGCCCGGTCAGTGTTACGCTGCCTGAAGGTTTTCAGGCAGCCGGCGGTCTCCCTGAAACATTTTCAGAGGCTCCTGGGGCACATGGCATCCTCGGCGGGGGTGGTCCCCCTCGGGTTGATGCACATGCGACCGCTCCAACACTGGCTACAGAGTCGGGTTCCTTGGAGAGCGTGGCACACCGGCAGCAGGCGTATGGTCATCACGTCCTTCTGTCGGCGCACCCTGACCCCTTGGTCATCGATGGCCTTCCTACGGGAGGGGGTCCCCCTAGGGCAGGTATCAAGACACGTCGTGGTAACGACGGATGCCTCCCTTCAGGGCTGGGGTGCTGTGTGCAACGGGCACGCAGTAGCGGGGCGGTGGACGGGCCCCCGCCTGCGATGGCACATCAACTGCCTAGAGTTGTGGGCTGTGCAACTTGCGCTGAAGAGGTTCCAACCCTTAGTGCAGGGCAGACACGTGCTGGTCCGGTCGGACAGCACAGCTGCAGTGGCGTAAATCAACCACCAGGGTGGTATTCGATCACGGCAGCTAACACGACTCGCCCGACGCCTCCTCCTGTGGAGTCAGCAGGTGATCAGCTCCCTGCGAGCCATACACATCCCGGGCGACCTGAACCAGACAGCAGACAGGCTCTCTCGTCAGTGGTCACCTCGCGGAGAGTGGCGACTCCACCCTCACACGGTTCAGCTCATATGGGAGCAGTTCGGTCGGGCACAGGTGGACCTGTTTGCCTCCCCGGACTACACCCATTGTCCGCTTTGGTACTCCCTATCCGACGGTCCCCTCGGTATGGATGCCCTTGCGCACAGCTGGCCGCGGGACAAGAGGAAGTACGCCTTCCCCCCAGTGAGCCTCATTGCACAGACCCTGTGCAAGGTCAGGGAAGAGGAGCATCAAGTGCTACTACAACTCCCCCCTGGCCGATTCCCTTGAGGAAGGACCTCCTTTCTCAGGGGAAGGGCACGTTTTGGCATCCCAGGCCAGACCTCTGGAGCCCCCATGTCTGGCCCCTGGACGGGACGAGGAGATCCTGAGCGACCTACCCCCGGCGGTGGTAGAGACCCTCACACAGGCTAGGGCTCCGGCCACTAGGAGACTGTAAACCTTAAAGTGGCGCATCTTCTCGTCTTGGTGCTATTCTCACGGAGAAGACCCGCAGAGATGCTCGATCAGGTACGTACTGTCCTTTCTCCAGGAGAGACTTGAGAAGAACCTCTCCCCTTCCACACTGAAAGTGTATGTTGCCGCTATAGCCGCACATCACGATCCAGTTGCTGGTAAGTCTCTAGGGCAGCACGACCTGATTACCAGGTTCCTGAGGGGCGCGAGACGGTTGAATCCACCTCGCCCGCGCCCCGTACCCTCTTGGGACCTCGAAGTGGTCCTGGAGGGCCTCCAGAGGCCCCCCTTCGAGCCCCTGGGAGAGGCCGATCTTTCTCGCCTGTCGATAAGGACGGCCCTCCTGGTAGCGCTCGCCTCCTTCAAGAGGGTAGGGGACCTACAAGCATTCTCTGTGTCCTCGGGTTGCATAGAATTCGGGCCTGGAGACTCTCACGTTATCCTGAGACCACGGTCCGGCTACGTGCCCAAGGTTCCCACCACTCCCTTCCGGGACCAGGTGGTGAACTTGCAGGCGCTCCACACCGGGGAGGAAGACCCAACCCCTTCCGTGTTGTGTCCAGTACGCACTGCGCCTCTACTTGGACCGCACGCAGAGCTTCAGAAGCTCTGAGCAGCTCTTTGTCTGTTTTGGAGGTCAGCAGAAGGGGAGAGCTGTCTCCAAACAGAGACTGGCGCACTGGATCGTGGATGCCATATTCTTGGCATACCGGTCGCAAGATCGCCCCTGCCCCTTAGGAGTTAAGCACTGGGCACTGGCTCAGGGCGCCTCTCTGGCAGACATCTGTCGAGCTGCGGGTTGGGCTACGCCCAATACCTTCGTGAGGTTCTACAACCTCTGCGTTGAACCGGTGTCAGCCCGCGTCCTGCAGGGCAACAGGTAGGACCGGCAGCCGTTGGGCGTACGCCTGCGGAAGCCCTTCCCCCTTTGGGGGGAGCAGTGGCGATCCAGCCTCACTTCTTTCCCCTCGGGTAAAGAATAGGTATTCCATCCATCACTAACGCACCCTTCAGGGGACAGGCTGGCAGAGCAGCCATGCCCCTTAAGCCGGGGACAGTTGAGCTTTTCCACATGGCTCTAACCGGACCTAGTGCTCCAGACGTGGTAACACCCTCTCGTGGGCTGTTCGTCTGATGTATCCTCATGAATGTTCCACCTGGAACCCATGACCTCCCCAGGTGGACTCCCACCTTGCGGTTAACTCCTGCAGTCCGCACATTCTTCCATGAGTTCTCCCCTGATGGTGAGACCATGTGGTGTCTCACTAATTCCTCCCTACGGTAGGTAGTGGCTCTGCAGCGTTTTTCCCAGGGGGAATAATGCTTACCAGTGGCCCGTACGGTGCCGGGCGGCTTCTCGCCATTTAGAGAATCAGGCCTCCGCCCGTGACGGCCGGCGTTAGGGGGTTCCCAACTTTTTGTGAAAGCTCTGGTCCCCCTTCCTCTCCACTGGAAGGTCATAATTTCGCGCTAGCGGTTCGTCTGACTCGCCCAGGCCATCAAGTCGCTCCGCGGAGATTGTGACGCGGCTCAGTGCTGTGGCGTCTTCCATAGGAACCCCATTCTGTCGGTTCGACACAACGTCGAGAGACCGACAGAAAGGGAATGTCTTGGTTACGGATGTAACCTCGGTTCCCTGATGGAGGGAACGAGACGTTGTGTCTCATGACACTGGCGCCCACCCCAGCGGTCGGGGGAGGATGCTTAGGCTCCTCAGACCAAAGGTGAATGAATGAGCACGCCGGCTTCCCTCTTATACCCGGACATCCGGGGAGGAGCCCGGCATGCAAATTTCATTCTCCAATTTTCATTGGCCTTTTCTAAATACTCAGAAGATGATAGGTTCTCAAGACAAACCCCATTCTGTCGGTTCGACACAACGTCTCGTTCCCTCCATCAGGGAACCGAGGTTACATCCGTAACCAAGACGTTAACTCTTCTCTGACGGTGCAGAGGATAACAAATTTGTACTGGTTTTAAAGGTTCTTTTGGATAGAGTGACAGTGACACTCACCAACCCTTGGTTGTACAGAAAAATTCAGTCTGAAATGAAGTCAGATCTTTGTTGAGCTTGAAGCTTCAGTCTGGATTCAGGTGAGGGGCTCTATCCGGGTCACAGCACCAAAACTGTAGGAAACTTTTTCCTCGTCGAAGCAGAGACCTGGAGACGTTGGGATATCTTTCATACAGATGTTCTCTTTATTGAGGACGCACATAGCCTGTGCGTCGCTGTAGTCATCCAAGTCTGTCTTATAGTTCAGCACAGTAGAGTTTTATACCTTTCAAGGGGGTGGGATACATAGAAGTGGAGATGATTTACACAAAGCATGCAAATGCAATACAGGAATCAGCCCTTTACAGGAATTGTACCAGCCAAGGTCTCATCAGCATAACAGTGTCATTCAAATGCATAGGTGCTAATCCAATCAGCCTGACAGTATTGCCCATACCTTCACATTATCATAGAGACAAAGGTTTAGCTGTGCCTTGAGCTTAGCATTCACCTTCTTGAGAACTTGAGACCCTGCCCAATGGTCAGGAAGTGCATAAAGACAAAAGGGTAATGTCTCAGACACCTTGATCTTCTAAGAATGTCATCATCTTTACATCAAAATGTGAAACATAATGTACATAACTTTAACCTAGATATAACATTGTATAAATTTGTAATACCACACACCTTAACTCTGGCTATGAAATTTCATGAAATTTCGAATGACAACTTTACATTTTCCATTTTCTCTGTCATGTAGCTCAAAGTGTTGTATGTGTGATATTTATTTACCTTTTAGACATTATGCGGATCATTTTTATGACAATGTCTTCTATGATATTTGACTGATCGTAGCGCTCATTCTAAGCAATGCATCACACATAGTTAAACCCACATATGACTACACCACACTTTAACGTGCCTTTTTCATCTTTTATTATTCTATTTGCCTTTTTAGAATGCTTTCAGCTGTGTAGTAGCGCCAACGTTTACATCAGTTTAACAGAGAAGATCCCAGGGTTGCCAGATTTGCTTAAAAAAATCTGCCAAATGGCCATTCAAAGCTAGCCGGAAAACCACGAGCTTAGAAAAACTGAAATACTTGGCAACAGTGAGAGTTGTGAAAATTGTGCGCACAGGAAAACCCGCTACATAGAAATTACTTTCAACCTTTGGACCTTCTTATAAATGTAGTGGAGTAAAACGTATGATATGTGTCTATAAGTCACAAGTGCTCAGAAAAAATAATACTCAAGTAAAGTACAGATACTCAAAAAGTGTAGTAAAGTACAGTTCTCAGGTAAATTAACTTCATTACTGTCCACCTCTGTTTGTCATTTACACTCTCATTGAAGAACTTCTTTACATATGTGGTGTTCCTTTTATATTGTGTTCCGCTTGAGTCTTCAATGGTCACAAAATTTCCTTTTCTAGAAATAACAGTGTATGGGACTGGATTTAATGTAGTTGTCAATTTGTCTGTTTTCTCTGCTCTGACCAGAACTTGATCTCCTACTTCCAGCTGTAAAGTGGCTTTACCGTTTTGCTCAGCATCGTGATCTTATATCCTGGTAATTTCATGGCATGGTAAAGTCGTGCAGTTTCCCACTGATTTTCCGATTGAAAAGTAATTCTGCAGGGCTCTTTCCAGTAGTGTTGTGATCAATAGGTCTGTACATGGCCACATACCTGCGGAGTTCCTTTTTCCAGTCTGCCAAAACGATCCGTTTACGTTTCAGTATGGATGCATTCTGCCTTTCGACCTCACCGTTTGCCTGAGCCCACCGTGGTTTAGTCTTCACATGTTGGATACCGTTTGTCTCACAATGTTGTTGGAATTGGGCAGGCATAAACTCTGGTCCACAATCTGATCTGAGGGTGCAAGGCAGACCATGGCGGCTGAAGATCTCCTCCAAACAGTCTTTGTCAGCTGTTACAAATTTCAGTATTCCATATTCATTATAGCGGCTTTAGCAATCAACTACCACTAGTATGGATTCTCCAGTTGGCCGAGAGCTTAAAATATCCGTTGCCAGATCCTCCCAGGGGGCTTTGGGAAAACGTGTCATCCTTAGAGGCTCTGTCTTATCAGGCCTCATCACTAACTGACATCCGTGACCTAATCTGACATACCTCTCCGCATCCTTATCCATGGCAGGCCACCATACTTTACTACACAGGTGTTGTTTGGTGACTACCATGCCAAAATGTCCTTCATGAGCTAGGTTTAAAGCTCCCGCTCGGAGTGACTGTGGTAGTACAATGCGCGTACCCCTCAAACTAAATGTGCAATCACGCTTAACTCACTAGCGATGTAGGCGTACGACTTAAATTCATCAAAACAACCAGTCTGTATAGCCTGTCTAACTTTCCTTAGTTCTCCTTAGCTGCAGCTGCTTCTTCCACAGTTCTTGTCGTGAGTGCGTTTGGAGTAGCATTCACAGCTATGAATCTCGCACATTCCTCAGCTCCATGTTTGTGTGTCTGTATTTCCTTCTTTTTACATGCAAGACGTGACAGTGGGTCTGCTATATTTTCTTTGCCGGGAATGTGGACTATACTATAAGTCATATGGTTGTAGTCTTAACACCCACCTCTCGATGCGAGCACATGGTTTTGACCGCATGCCAAAAATCATCTCCAGTGGTTTGTGGTCAGTGACTAAGTCAAATTTTCGCTCATATAAGTATGGATGGAGTCTCTCACATGCCCATACTAAAGACAATGCTTCACGTTCCGTTTATGAGTATCTTTGTTCACATTCATTTAAGTTGCGATTGACATAACATACTGTATATAGACGTTCTCTCTGTTTTGTGCTTGGATCAACACAGCCCCAATGCAAACTGGACTCGCATCTGCAATGACCTTGGTCGATTCTCTATGGGGTTCAGGTCAGACGGGTTTGCTGGCCAATCAAGCACAGTACCACCATGGTCATTGAACCAGCTTTTGGTAACTTTGGCAGTGTGGGCAGGTGCCAAGTCCTGCTAGAAAATGAAATCAGATCTCCATAAAGCTTGTCAGGAGAAGGAAGCATGAAGTGCTCTCAAACATTTTTGAGATGTGCCTGTAGCTGTATCTGCTTTGTATGAGTGGCATACAATTATTTTGCTTTTCAGCATCTCCCATGTAGCTTCATCTATGACATTGCTGGTGGCCCCCGAGTCAACTGCTTGAGTCACAGTCTTTCACCCTGAATGCATACTGGTTATTGCAAGTTCCATCAGTTTCTCCACCAATATATTTAGCTGACTGCCTGGTCACACTTTTGGTTTTGCACATTTTGGCAAAATGATTGGCACCTTTGCCCTTTCTGCATGTTTGATCTTTTGCCGAATGATCCATTTGCCCATATCTGTAGCACTGTCTCTTTCTCTTTTTTCCTGCTCTTTTTGGGATTCCTTTTTGGTATTTTCCCAATTTTGCGTAGTTTGGTAGAAGGACCGTTTCGTCAATGCGGTGTTTACTCTGGGTATAAAGTATGTGTTTAGAGTGACTATCTGCAATAATCTGTAGCGGTTCCCTTCATTGAGAAGATATCTTGCACATCCGTGCCTGTGTGATGAAGTAACAATGCTCTTCTCTGTTGTTTAGTTGAATAAGTTGCATTTTGAACTAACAGCAAACCTTTTCCGTCCTCAAACAATTCAAACGCTGACAGCCAACTCTTCCAGCGGTGTCCCATAGTTGCAGGTTCACTGTAGCAGTCGAATGTTGGTACTGATACGGTTGAATCCATCTTCAGCGTTTAAACTAACTCACGATCAGATTTAACTTGATTATAACCATATAACTGTCATATAACGTAAGCTTGAACTTTCTAAAGACCCCGCATTTAATCAGACACGAGACAGCATGTTTTACCCACTCTGTTTTACTCATTTTACTTCCTAAGCTTCCCTTATGCCATACATGATGAAGCCACACACATTACGATGGGAAGTCCGGCTCTTTTCTGCGAACCGGTTCTTTCGGACAGTTCGTTTCAATGAACCGGTTCAAAAGACCGGTTCACCGATTCCCTTACGCTCTGACGTGATGACGTCACTCGCCCTGATGAAACGCGTCAAGTCTAGTATCATCCTGACCGGCTGAGATGAAAATACACTCGGCACATTCAAATATAAACCAAGACCTGTTCCTGTTTCGCGGCGGCTGCCAAGCCATCTGCAGTGGCGATGGTGATATGGGGGTTCCCATGGACGTTAACTCGTCGCAGCAATGCCGCGGACCGTCCAGGCTCCGTTACGCTCACATAACCTGTCTCCGATGAGCGGCAGTAGACCGTCCCATAGCGGATCCACACATCAGCGTACAGAGGATGAGATTTACATCACAGTATCGGATGGCGACTTCCTGGCATCAGACGCTGATGACTCCCTGGAGCTCCTGGCTTCGGTCGGTCGAGCCCAGGATGAGTCTGATGCGGAGATGTCAGCCATGCTTGCCCGGGCTGCCGCGAACCTTGGGTTGCAGTGCACCGCACTGCCTTCTCCGCAGCGCTCACGGCTGGACTCTTGGTATCTGGATACGGAGCGCAGTGCGAACCACCACTGACCTCGCTTTCTGGGCGACCAAGGTGGCAGCGCGCGTGCTGGGTCGAACATTGTCTACTCTGGTGGTCCAGGAGTGAGTGAGGGAGGACCCGAATAGATCACTCCTACTGGGCTTTGAGCTTATATGTTTTTCCGTGTCCTTACCTCGGACTGCCACAGGTAAGTTTCTTCAAAGTATCTGTCTAGTTTCATAATTCAGTTTAAGGTTTCCACTTTTGACAACCGCAACAGACTCCGAGCAAATGAGACAAACCGGCCTCGTGCATGTCGATGCAGGAAGGATAAATGCAAATATCTCGACCCATTCATCTCGGGAAAACATGGTTTTCAGCATCAACTTTTCTAAATTTTGAAAATGACATTGTTTTTCAGTCACTGGCAGTTACACCTGTTTGCGCGCTGTGCAGCGAGTCTGTCTCAGCTCTTCAGTCCTCGATGTCTGAACTCAACTCAACTTTATTTATATAGCGCTTTTACAATTTTCATTGTTACAAAGCAGCTGCACATGAGACACATTGACTACAAGCAAAACAATCAAAGTTGTACCTGCAAAAACAAGAAAAGGTTGAAAACAGAAGACAGACACACCCACACACAAAACACTCCACACACACAACACGCACACGCACCAACACACACGCACCAACACACACAGACACAGAGACACACACACACACACACGGATGCGCACGCACACACACACAACACACACACACACACGTACGTACACAGACAAGTATGCACACACACACACACACACACACACGCTCAGTGAGAGCACACATTTAGGATAAAGTAGAGAGAAGCACAGGTCAAATATAACAGATAATAAATTCCTATATGCAATATTAATTAAGTAAAACTTTAAAATTCTAAAGCAGCCCCCCCGGTCAGGCAGATGCAAAAACAGTATGCAAACGGTGGCGAGGAACCCAAAACTCTAATCGAGAAAAAAAACCTCAGGAGAACCCAGGCCCAACCAGGGGATTCCAGTTCCCCTCAGGCAAAAGCTGCTGCCTCTGCACAAGCTCCAGAGAACTTGCACAACAAAGCTAAATAAAATAAATAAATTTAATAATAAAATAAATTATAGTTTAAGATTATCATTAATAATCTAATAGCATTTGAAATTTTGTGGTGAAGACATGTCAAGAGACCGCGTCCTTCTTTATCCAGCTCTATCATCTCAGCTCTTGTCAGGTCCCCACTTCCCATTCTCCGCTCTACCATCAGGTCAGGCCATGAACTGCATCCTGCTCGCTGTGGTAACCTTGGAACAATGAGACAAGACTGGCTGAGAGTAGAGTACTGTTCTGTACTCTTTGATGCAACAAGTACATCAGTTGTGTTTTTGGTTCCGGTTGATCTAACTAATGCAGCCTAAACCCTCTAAAGATTTATATTATGGAAGAGTAGTGTATGCAAGATTAAAAAGATGCGTCTTTAGTCTAGATTTAAACTGACAGAGTGTGTCTGCCTCCCGGACAGTGCAGGGAAGACTATTCCAAAGTTTAGGCGCTAGATAGGAAAAGGATCTACCACCTGCACTTGATTTTGAAATTCTAGGTATTACCAACTGACAGGACGCCTGAGAGCGTAATGCACGTGAAGGACTGTAATACAAAAGGAGTTCATTCAAGTACTGAGGAGCTAAACCATGTAAGGCTTTATAGGTAATAAGCAAGATTTTAAAGTTAACGCGATGCTTTATAGGTAACCAGTGCAAGGTTGACAGAACCGGGCTAATATGTTCATACTTTTTTGTACGTGTAAGAACTCGAGCTGCCGCGTTTTGGACCAATTGGAGTTTTTGTAATAAGCCTGCAGGGCAACCACCTAACAGTGCATTACAGTAATCTAGTCTTGATGTCATGAATGCATGAATTAACTTCTCTGCATCTGAGATTGACAGCATATGACGTAGTTTAGATATATTCTTAAAATGGAAAAACGCAATTTTACAGGTGTTGGCGACGTGGCTCTCAAATGACAGATTACTATCGAATAGAACGCCAAGATTCTTTGCTGACGACGAGGGTTTTATGGAACATCCGTCAATAGTTAAACAGTATTCTTGGTTGTTACTTATAGCAGTTTTCGGTCCAATAAGTAACACTTCCGTTTTGTCCGAGTTCAGTAATAAAAAGTTGTTACTCATCCAGTTTTTTATATCGACTATGCATTCCATTATTCGATGGAACTGCTGTGTTTCATGAGGCTTCGAGGAAATATAAAGTTGAGTATCATCAGCATAACAGTGAAAGCTAACTCCGTGTCGCTTTATTATATCTCCTAGAGGTAGCATGTATAATGCGAAGAGCAGAGGCCCTAAGACTGAGCCCTGTGGTACACCGTACTGGACTTGCGATTTGCGTGACACCTCATTGTTTATTGCTACAAATTGAAAACGGTCGGATAAATAAGATTTAAACCATTTCAAAGCTATTCCCTTAATGCCGACATAATTTTCGAGTCTATGTAGGAGTGTGCTGTGGTCAATGGTATCGAATGCAGCACTAAGGTCTAGCAGCACCAATAACGAGATACAACCTCGGTCAGACGCCAATAGCAGATCATTTGTAACTCTGATCAAAGCAGTCTCTGTACTGTGACATGCTCTAAATCCAGACTGGAATTCTTCATTGATGTCATTCCTTTGGAGGAAGGAGCATAATTGAGTTGAAACTACTTTTTCCAGAACTTTAGATATGAAAGGTAGATTCGATATAGGCCTGTAGTTCCCTAGTTCTCTAGGGTCGAGTTGGGGTTTTTTGACAAGGGGCCTTATAACAGCCACCTTATATGCTTTAGGCACATGTCCTAATGTCAGAGATGAGTTAATAATACCAAGAAGAGGATCTATAATTTCTGGGAGCATCTCTTTCAGTAGATTTGTAGGTATAGGGTCTAGTATGCATGTTGTTGATTTAGATGATCTAATAATTTTAGACAGCTCATCTTGATCTACGGTATAAAATAATTGCATTTTCTCCTTAAGGGCGCTGTAGTTAGTTTGTTCAGCGGGTTTCACTTCTGATTGCATTGTTATAATTTTTTCTCTAATATCTTGGATTTTATATGTGAAGTAGTTCATAAATTCATCACTGCTATGCTGATATACAGGATCAGAAGTCACTGACGATTTATTTTTTGTTAATTTAGCCACCGTGTTAAATAAAAACCTAGGGTTGTGCTGGTTTTCTTCTATTAGTGATGAAAAGTAGGCGGATCTAGAAGTTTTTAGGGCTTTCCTGTATTTTCGAATACTATCCTTCCATGCTGTACGAAATACCTCTAATTTAGTTTTCTTAAAGTTGCGCTCCATTTTTCGGGCCGCTTTCTTTAGAGCCTGAGTGTGTTCATTATACCACGGTGTGGGGCTGCCATTTTTAATCTTCTTTAAACGTAGTGGAGCAACTTTGTCTAGCGTTACCGAGAAGGTGGAATTAAAATTTTCAGTGGTAATGTCAAGATCTTCAACGTTATTTCTCATGATTTGAGACAATTCGGGCAGATTATCGAGAAACGCATCTTTGGTAGTTGAAGTTATTGTTCTACCATATTTGTAACAATGAGTTTTATTTGCAGCCGTAGGCCAGTGAAGCAAACATAATACCAGATAATGATCCGAAATGTCTTCACTCTGCTGAAGGATTTTAACGTCGTCCACATTTATACCGTAAGACAGTATTAAATCTAAAGTATGATTACGAAGGTGAGTGGGTCCTGACACATGTTGACTAATGCCCATGGAGTTAAGAGTGTCTTTGAAAGCCATTCCTAAGGCATCTGTAACGTTATCTACGTGGATGTTAAAGTCACCAACGACAAGGAGTCTATCTGCGGCCAGTACTAGTTCTGATAAGAACCCACCAAATTCTTTAATAAAATCTGTGTGGTGCCCTGGAGGCCTATATACAATAGCTAGAATCAATTTAAAAAGTGTTTTATCTTTAGTATTAGGTGTTGAAACATGAAGAACCATGACTTCAAAAGAATTATATTTAGAGTTCGACTTCTGGGAAATGCTAAGAGAGTTATTGTAAAGTGCTGCGACACCTCCCCCTCTGCCTTTTAGACGAGGCTCGTGTTTATAATAATAATCTTGGGGGACAGATTCATTTAAAGCAATATAATCATCTGGTTTTAGCCATGTTTCTGTCAAACAGAGCATGTCTATTTTATGATCTGTTATCATATCGTTAACAAAAAGTGCTTTATTAGAGAGAGATCTAATATTTAGCAATCCGAGTCGTAACAGTTGATTATCTGTATTTTGTTCATGTTTAGTTTGTTTAACGTTTATTAAATTACTTTCAAGAGGTTTACGCATTATTTTATGTTTGCTAATCCGGGGGACAGACGTAGCAACAGTGCGCATATGTTAACTGTCTGTGGCGCCGTAGGACACAAACTGCTACTGAGCGGACCTTGATGTGCCTGGTATAAATTTGATTGCATTAGAAAATAATGTTAGGCGTTCATTTATTTATTATGTCAAAAGGCTTAGAGGTCCGACGGACGCATATTGCGGTCCGCATTCCAATGCCCTAGGAGAAGCCGCTCTACCTCATGTCACAATGAAGACGGTTCTCCTAATGGCGCTCGCTTCCATCAAGAGGGTAGAAGATATGCATGCACTCTCTGTGTCCAGCGAGTGCCTAGAGTTCAGGTCGGGTGACTCCCACGTGGTGCTGAGACCCCGGCTATGTACCCAAGATTCCCACCATTCCCTTCAGGGACCAGGTGGTGAACTTGCAGGCGCTCCCGCCTGGGTAGGAAGACCCAACCGTGTTGTGTCCAGTTCTCGCACTGCGCCTCTACTTGGACCTTACGCAGAGCTTCAGAAGCTCTGTGAAGCTCTTTGTCTGTTTTGGAGGACAGCAGAAGGGGAGAACTGTCTCCAAACAGAGATTGGAGCAATGGATCGTGGGCGCCATCAGTTTGGCGTACCGATCCCAAGTTCTCCCGTGCCCACTGGCAGTGAGAGCTCACTCCACCCGCGGTGTACTGGCTCAGGGCGCCTCTCTGGCAGACATCTGCAGAGCTGCGGGTTGGGCTATGCCCAATACATTTGCGAGATTCTACAACCTCTGTGTAGAGCCGGTGTCTGCCCGCGTCTTGCACAACAGGTAAGACCAATGGCCGGCTGGGCGTACGCCTGTGAAGTGCCTTCTCCCCTTCGTCAGGTGATGCAGTGCGCTATTCCAGCTTCCCTACTTCCTCAACTGGGTGAAGTATAAGCATTCCATCATCACTAAGCACTTTCGAGTTTAGGAGGGGCGGAGCGGCTCGTAGTCCAAGCCCAGTATAGGTGAGTTCCTTCATGAGGTGAACCCCTATACCTGATCTAGTGCTCGACATGTAGTGACTCCCCCTCCTTGGTTAGTCCCGTCTGACGTTTCCTCACTCTTGGATCCCCTGTTGGTGAACCTTTGACCTCCCCTCAGTGGACTCCAATGCTTCTGTGCACCCCTACTCCCATGAGATCTCCCCACTGGTGAGACTGTGTAGATTTTCCACGTATTAACTCCCTACGGCAGATGTGGCCTCCGTAGCATTCCCCCTCAGACGAGGGGGTAGCACTTCCCAGTGTTCCTTATGGTGCCGAGCGGCTTTCTCGCCTCTAGAGTAGCAAAGGCCTGCGCCTGTATGGCCGTTAATAAGAGCCTGTCGTCGTGACTCACGCAACTGATGCCTTACTCCACCACTGGAAGGTTACGATTCGCGGTTACGCTCACTTGTGACTCGTCCAGGCCAGTCAGTGTCGCTCCGCTGGAAGTCGTGATGCGGCGCAGCGCAGTGGCATTTTGTTTAGGAACCCCATTCTGTCGGTTCGACACAACGTCGAGAGACCGACAGAAAGGGAACATCTTGGTTATGTATGTAACCTCAGTTCCCTGATGGAGGGAACGAGACTTTGTGTCCTTCATGCCACAATGCTTCGTCGGCCGCTGCAGTGACCGAGAATGCTTCTCAGGTTCCTCAGCCCAAAAGGTGAATGAATGGGCACGCCCTCTTCCTTTTATACCCATATGTACGGGGCGGATACTGGCATTCCATGCCATTCGCCAAGTTCATTGGCCTTTTAAAAGTACAATCAGAGATGATTGGTTCTCAAGTTCAAACCCCCATTCTGTAGGTTCGACACAACGTCTCGTTCCCTCCATCAGGGAACTGACGTTGCATACATAACCACAACGTTATTTATATATTTTTAAGTACAGTAATTAAAAAAATCTTTCCATGACATCAACAAATTAAAAAAAACTAAAGCTATAATTTCCCCTTGTATTTCAACAATGCAATCTGAAAATCATTCATTTATTTATTGAATAAGGGTGGAGACCACTTTTGAAATCGTTAGTTTTTTTATTAGGGGTCAAGCCACGAAGTGGTGTAGTTGTGAAATTTGGCACACACATAGAGGACAGTCTGAACTATTACCATGGCATATGGAGTCTCTAACCCAAACTCCATATCGCCACAAACACTCCAAACGTCCACATACATTTTTACCTATACCTTTTGAACCATACATCCTAGAAACAAAATATGTTTTCCCTCTGAACCCTTGGCTCATGC
Source organism: Triplophysa rosa (assembly GCF_024868665.1). Classification (NCBI taxonomy): domain Eukaryota; kingdom Metazoa; phylum Chordata; class Actinopteri; order Cypriniformes; family Nemacheilidae; genus Triplophysa; species Triplophysa rosa. The sequence goes on along the minus strand of NC_079896.1, from coordinate 17,946,231 downwards.
CGTTTTAAATGCACTTCATGACGTAATTTTCCATCATGAAAATTTTCCCGCCATTTTGAATTTCGAAAAATCTACTTTTTTTAACTCCTAGATGGTTTGTCCGATTTGCAAGAAATTTGGTATGCATGCAGTATCTAGAGACAGTGACTATGTTTACACGCTCACAAATAATGTGATTATTTCCAATTTAATTGCAGTAACATGTTTACAGTGTTGTGCAAGTTACTTCCAAACTGTAATACATTACAGATTACTTGTTACTGTTATTTAAAAGTAATCCCTTACCTTACAATATTACTGTCTCAGAATTGTAATACGTTACATGACTCCTGTATTACTTTTGAGTTACTTTCACCAAAATAACTACAGAAATAGAACTTAACATTCTAAAATAAGTCTTTGTATTTTTGTATTTTCAAAATACAAAATACTTTTTGCCAATCAACCTCTTTAGACTGCTGATTTCTTGAATTAACTAGGCTATACACAAATAAATACAAAAAAATACTAGATTAAATGCATTCAAATTCAAAATACTATTACAAAATAATAGTATTTTGTATTTCAAATGGATGTATTTGAATACACTGCCCATCCATGAAGTCTAATAAGGAGGTTGATTGGCAAAAAGTATTTCAGTTTGAAAATGCAAAAATACTAAGATTAAACACACTTAAATACAAAATACAATACTTTTTTTTCAAAGGTATTTAAATACAAAATATTCTCATCCATAGGCGCCAATTTCTTTTTTCTCCAGTTGGTGCTCACGTCGCCGAAACCAAACCCCACCCCCACAGGCCCCAACCACCGTCACCAAATATTTTTTTTATAAGCAAATTATAGCTTAAAATATTTTCCAACTCACAACGAACAATTCATTCTGTATATTAAGCTACTTACTTTGCAGCGGAGCATACACCATCTTTTACAAATGCCGCATATGATTCTTGCTCGTGTGTGGTAGATGGGAGTGGGGCACGCATGTCTTTTGCTTTACAGCAGAGTTCACAAAATACCTTTTTTTGGTAGCATTGTATGCTATCCAGGGAAATGTTTTTTTGCCAGTTTTCTTGATATGTTCGAGACTGCTTCTGCCTCCCGCCTTTACTTCTGCTGCTGTCATTACTTGATGATGTCGACGACAACGGCTGTTCACTTGAAGAAATAGCAACACTGCTACTTACTGAAGAGATGCTAGGGTCAATTGAAGTTTTCCTTTTAAACACGAACCTGTCCATTTGTACGTGAAGTTTAAAGACAAATTGACATTATCGCAACGATTAACAATGCCCACTGCTGTTTGCAAGGCCAACCACTCTATCTGAATTACGACTCGTAAGATCAACCAACCAGAGAGGCACCCTATTTTTAAAAGCATTTTGATTGGTTAAAATTGATTGAGAAACATATGCCGTTTTTCCGTGGGTGCTCTGCAATTTCTGTGTCTGCTCGAGCCCCGGAGCACCCACAGGATCGATGCCTATGGTCTAGGGGTGGAGCCGAACCCGAATACGGTATTTGGAAAGGCACAAATAGCGTGTTTTTTACGAATACTTATTTCTAACAAATACTTAAAAATATATTTGTCTTCGGGAACAAGAAGAACTTTATATCAAAAAGTTGCGTTTTCTCACGAGACATGAGAATTCTCACGAGACATTCTCACGAGTGCATGCCCGCATGAGTGAGTGAGTGAGTGACATTCAGGAGTCGGGGGGGGTGGGGGGTAAAAGATGTGACTGACACAGGCTGCTCCACACAGCAACAGAGAAGGCTCGGCTGAGCGAAAAAAGACTTCACTGCGTGCATCACTATTTTTGTTGAATAGATTTTTGTACCTTAACTGGGTTCCGGAGGCAGTTTATAACTTTCGGGAAGCGGAGTTTGATCGGGAGATTATTCCGTTATGCTGCATTATTGACGTCTGCAGTCGGGTGCTCTCATGTTCGCTCTGTTTACGTACACTATAACGTAAATTAGAAGTGTAACGCAAAAAAACTGGATTTTTACGCCTATTTTGAATTTTACTCGAATACAAATACAAATACTTTCCCCCCCTCAACAAATACAAATACAGATACAAATACCGGCTGCTTTGCACACCCTTACTATGGTCCCATCTCATCACTGAACTAGATTATATAGAATTCTAGCTAGTCATCATGTAAACGTTAGCATACCTTGTCATTGCTGCTGGTCACAGCCATCTTGCTAACTAGCTTCCTGAAAGCAGCCCAATGACCCCCTCAAAACCCGACCCAAACGGGAAAACTATCCCAATTATTTTCCGGTGTCAAATCAAAGTTAACGACTGCCAAAATACATGTATATTGCTATATTTACCTATCTGAATGGTTTCCTAGGTATTGTATATATTTCTTGTTCTGATGAACTCAAAATATGTTTTGGGGAATTTAGGAAAGCACCTTTGACTACCATTATATGTGACCCTGGATCACAAAACCAGTCTTAAGTAGCACGGGAACATTTTTAGTAAAAGACAAAAATACATTGTGTGGGTCAAAATGATCGATTTTTCTTTTATGCCAAAAATCATTAGGATATTAAGTAAAGATCATGTTCCATGAAGATATTTTGTAAATTTCCTACCTTAAATATATAAAATCTTTATTTTTGTGAGTGGCTGGTCTGCCACAGTGCCCCTGATTAACAACTTCAAAGGCGATTTTCTCAATATTTTGATTTTTTGCGCTCTCAGATTCCTGAGTTTTAAACGGTTGTATCTCAGCCAGATATTGTCCGATTCTAACAACTCATACATCAATAGAAATCTTATTTATTCGGCTTTCAGATTGTGTAAACATCTCAATTTCGAAAAATTGACCCATAAGACTGGTTTTGTTGTCCAGGGTCACATATTTGTTTCTGCTATGGTAGTCAATGATGCCAAAGAATTTTCAGTTGCTAACATTCTACCAAATATCTTTGTGTTCAGCCGAACAAAGAAATTTATACAGGTTTGGAACAACTACAGGGTGAATAATCTATAACAGTATTTTTTGGGTGGAGTGTCCCTTTAAAAAAGTTCCCATGTGTGCTCGAGGCCACGCACGGAAATGGACAAGAAACGTGTTTTCTCTTCGTAAGACATGCAAAAACTTGCTTAAGAAATAAGCATGATTAAATATATTGCAATATATTGCACATTATATGTATAATGTGTACAAGCACGTCAATGTTTTAGTTGTTCTAGACTGCGTATAGCGCTGCTCAAACATGATATTTGGCAGCCGGAAGAAACAACAGATGAATTCGGACCTTTAGCTCAGACACTGAAATCATGCCGCGTACAATACAAAATATAAAGTTCCACCAGCCAGAAGGAGATGAATGATACCACACGCGTCTATTCACAAACAGGAAATAGAACTTACTTGCAGGATTTTTGATTTGTTAATGTCTCTCTGGCGAAACGTTTGTTGTAACGCAAGCATTACTGAACATGTACAGAGTAAAATATTACTGAAAATTGATTAGTAATGCCTTACACTACTGCGTTACAGCAAAAAGTAATGTGTTACTGTAATGCATTACTTTTGTAACGCATTACTCCCAACACTGCTTGTTTACATGACATGAGAACACCTCTTTGCTCCTGTTTACATGAAAGTTTTATTAGTCTGATAATTGGTATAATACACAGCACAAACGATGATCTCATATACAGTAGGTCTGTGTTTGGTATTAAGGTGCATGACAGAAGCACATGCACACCATAATCAGAGCAGCATAAATGCAATTAAGGTGTTTACATGCCTTCTTATTGCGATTAAAACCAGCGTACGCCACATATCTTACTTCAATAATGCTTACTGCGATTATGAGCTTAATCGCATTATTTACATTTAATTTTGCATTTACATGAGGTCAAGTGTAATCGCAAAATTGCCAAAATCCTATTATAATCACATTATGAGGGTGCATGTAAATGTACACATTGCTAACAAAAAGTTATTTAAAGATTTTCGATTGTCTAATCGGTTCTCATGTAGCGGGTCTTGTGAATTCGACAGTGAGCACGCCAAAATGGATTTGATGCTGTATCTTCCCCAAACTTTCATGTATTGACACGAAACTTGGTACATGTCATCGCAGTAACATACACAGTTTTGGCACAGCACCACCTAGTGGTCCAGAGATATTAAAATGGCTATTTTTGCTTATAAATTTAGAAAACTTTGGTCTAAAATCATGAGAGTGGTCTCACTTGAGTCATGGATAGCCAGTTTACTTCGGTTTGTCATTGTAGTAGTGTTGTCACGATACTGGAATTTCTAACTTCGATTCAATACCTAAAAAAATATCGATATTCGATACCATTTTCGATACCACAGGGAATAAACTGCCATAGCAATAAGGCCCTAATAAGCAATAGCAATATAGGCATTTTTAAATTTTATTTGAAGTTAAATTGAACAAGACTAGACAATGAGGTATATATTTTTACATTATTTATTAATTGTTAATCTAATGTTAATTTTACGAATACATTTACTATATAAAATCAAAGTTGTATTTGTCAGTATTAATGGACCAGACCCTGTTGAAAAAACCAGCCTATGCTGGTTTGGTATATTTTGATGCTGGTTTGTGCTGGTTTAAACTGATCATGTGCTAGTTTAAGATGGTCATATGCTGATTTAAGATGGTTCTTAGCTGGTTTAAGATCAAACCAGCATCGATCAAAACATACCTTACCCAGCATATACTGGATTTTTCAACAGGGGAGCTTACATAAATAGTTGTATTTTTTAACTAACATTTAAAAGAGATTAATAAATTATTGAACAAATGTATTGCTCATTCATTGTTCGTTAATGTTAGTTAATAGCCTACATTTTTATTTGGCTAAATTGGCTTTTATTCACATAGGCCCATACTGTAATCATTGATCAGCGCACATATAGACAGAAACGCAAACTTAAACGCAAGAACTGTTGCAGAGACTCCGCACTGGACATCTTTCTAACATTAACAACTTTTAACCGGAGTGGATGAAATCATTGAACAGCGCACATACATTGAGCGCTATGGTAAACACTGGAGTGCAAACGTGTATCACACACGAGAGCTGTTGCGGAGACTTTACCCGCAACAGCATTATTTCAAACATCAAATTAACCGGAGCGAATGAGACGAGTGGATGAAATCATTGATGAGCGCACATAAAGACAGAAACGCGTGCATTAAACATGAGAACTGTTGCGGAGACTCTGTACTAACATAAACAACATATAACCAGGGCGAATGAAATGAGTGGATAAAATTATTGATCAGCGCACATACATGGATCGCTATGGTAAACACGGGAAGCGTAACGAGCGTGCACCACGCCAGATGTGTTACTGAGACTGGCCATCTTTTCTAACATAAACACGATTTAACTGCCACAAACGAGTCAAGTATGTGTGAGGAGGCGGGGCTCTGTTGTTATGCGTTCACGTGCAGTGTGTGTTAACTCACTGTCGGAAAAGAGAAAGAGAGCGGGAAAGCGCAGCTGATATCGATACGTGGGACATGGGTATTGGAACCGTTTCAGATTCTTCAGTATCGATACTTATCGAAATATCGATATTTTTGACAACACTACATTGTAGTAATCCAAGATGGTGCCGAGCATGGCAGCCGTGTTGCGAGCTCTGAAAAAACTTTGTAGTTTTTTGTATGTTTTATTTGTTATTGTAGTGTTTTTTTGTGCTGGACGATGTTAGTCTACTTGTATATGACAGACGCACACTTCTAGAGATTGGCTTATTTGTCGCTTACCGCAAACCGGACTTTGAGTTCAGGAATGCCGGCACTTTGTTTACAAACACAGCACCAGAGCCCTTTCTCTGGAACGCGCGACCACGAAAGCACAACCGGAAAAGTGGGAAGAGAGCCGGAGTCCTCGTCAGACTTAGACGTCGTGCACACTGACCTCCGCTACCAACTATTCTGCTGGCTAATGTCCAATCGCTGAAAACAAACTTTGTGACCTACGGGCACGCATCTCCTATAAATGAGAAACAAGGGACTGCTGCATTATCTGCTTAACAGAAACCTGGATACCTGTGGAGGTACCAGATTCAGCCATCGAGCTCACGGGGATCTCTGTACCTTGTGCAGACAGAACAAAAGAGCTCACGGGGAAAAGCAGAGGAGGGGGCATCTGTTTTTTTATCAACAGCTCGTGCTGTTACCGTACATAGGAACATACACTCCTGCAAATCCTCCTGCTCTCCCGACCTGGAATACCTTATGCATCTGTGTCGACCATACTGTCTACCAAGGAAATGTACTGTGGTTATCATCACAGCGGCTTACATCCCCCCCCAAAGCCAACACAAATCAAGCACTCAAGGAACTGTACAAACACATATGTGAGCAGGAAACCGCACACCCAAAGGTCGCGTCTATTGTAACAGGGGACTTCAACAAAGCTCCAAAATACTTTCAACATATCAACACAAACGCACTTGGGACCGTGTTTTGGATCACTGCTACTCTCCCTTCCGGGATGGCTACAAATCCCTCCTGCGCTCACCTTTCGGCAATCAGATCACGCTTCGGTTCTGCTCCTGCCCGCTTACAGGCAGAGGCTAAAATAGGAAGCGCAAGCCCTAAGGACGATTCACTGCTGGTCGGACCAATCTGACTCTATACTACAAGATTGTTTTGATCACGTTGACTGGGAAATGTTCCGGGCTGCTTCTGATGACGACATCGAGGCTTACTCGGATACTGTAATGTGCTTTATCAGGTGTAAGTGTATAGAAGATGTGGTGCTGACAAAAACAATCCGCACCTACCCCAATCGAAAACCGTGGATTAATGGCAATGTTCGATCAGCATTATCAGCATGAACCTCCGCTTTTAAATCCGGCAACGAAGCAGATCACAAGCAGGCTAATTATTCTCTCCGGAAAACGATCAAATCTGCCAAGTGTGAGTACAGAGACAAAATAATAGAACAGTTGAACACCAACGACGCGAGAAGCATGTGGAAGGGCAACGGAAACATCACAGACTTCAGGGGGAACACAACAACCACTGCGAACACTGCTGCCTCTCTACCGGACGAGCTAAACTCATTTTACGCTCGATTCGAAACGCACAACAACAGCTACACAGAGAGCTCACCCGCTGCTGATACAAAAGAGGTCAATAACGTTACACTCTCCATCTCCGTAGCGGATGTAACCCGATCCTTCTGATGGGTGAACATTCGCAAAACCGCTGGTCCAGATGGCATCCCAGGCTGTGACCTAAAAGCGTGTGCTGACCAGTTAGCTGGAGTTTTTACGGACATTTTGAATCTCTCCCTCTCACTGTCTGTGGTCCCCTCATGCTTTAAAACGTCCACCATTGTGCCCATCCCAAAGCAGGCTAAAATCACATGCTTGAATGACTGGCGGACTGTAGCTTTAACACCTATCTTATGCAAGTGTTTTGAGAAGCTGAACAGAGACTACATCTGCTCTGTGCTGCGTGCTTCATTAGACCCTCTACAATTTGCATATAACAGCAACCGCTCTGATGATGCCATCGCCTTCACCCTGCACACTGCTCTCTCCCACCTTGACAACAAGAACACATATGTGAGAATGCTGTTTGTAGACTACAGCTCAGCATTCAATACCATAGTGCCAACCAAACTTGGTTTGAAGCTCCAGGCTCTGGGTTTAAACAGATCCCTGTGTGACTGGATTCTGGACTTCCTGTCAGGCAGACGTCAAGTTGTTAGAATAGGAAACAATACTTCCTCCCCACTGACTCTCAACACCCACAACCTACTCGTCTACTCCCTATATACACACGACTGCATTGCCACACACAGCTCTAAAGTCATTGTGAAATTCGCCGATGACACGACAGTGATAGGCCTGATCACTTACAACGACGAGTTGGTCTACAGAGAGGAGGTATGCAGTCTGACACACTGGTGTAAGGAGAACCATCTCTTGCTCAACACCAGCAAAACCAAGGAGCTGGTGGTCGATTTCAGGAGGCAGGACAAGCAACACAGCCCCATCACTATCGACGGGACACCTGTGGAGCTGTTTACTCACTCCACAGGTGTCCCGTCGATGGTGATGGGGCTGTGTTACTTGTCCTGACATGACCACATGTATTTCTCTTTGTGCCGTTGTAGGGGTTGACCCTGTAATTGCTGCTTGCAGCTATATTTACTTCTTACATCTGTTGCCTGTTTTGATTCATGTCTCAAGAATCTGTGACCATAAATTAAAGAATGCAGTAATGCCAACCTGCTTTTGTAATGGAAGGATCTTTAAGCAGATGTGTGTTTGAATGACACCTTATGTTTTCTGAAGCTTTATATGTGCTGGGCTGCCTTTTGATAACTGCAGCCATCCCATGTACCACAACTCACCTTTAAAAAAGCGTTGTCTTATATTATGATTTAGTCATCTGCTGCTAGGGTCACAGGCTTTTAGCGGAAATATGATCTGAACTCTGACCTCATTTGAAGGTTATTCCTCAGAAGCATCCAATGTATTAACTGTGTGTCAATCCAACAAATTAGTAAACGGGCTCTGGGTGGTCAGTGGAAGTTGCAATGGTGTTTTCTTCTGTGTGATGTATACTGTATCTAAGTGTAACCAGGCTTCTAGATTGAGATTTTTTTTAATGTATCTTAATTTTGACTTTTGGGAATTGATTGGATTGTTGGAAGCCTGGCCACTGTCATGCTGTGGAGAGATTTAGAGGGGGGTTTATGATTTTGACTAAAGATTATGAGGGCACGTTGTCATCATTTGGCCAGTTCCTGGCCACCAGAGGCCCCCATTGGGCTTTTTCTATCCCTGGATTCAATTATTGTTTGCACCTTTGCCTTGTTTCCTTTGAGCATATTTATACCACTAGTTTTTCCCCAGTGCCTCGCTCTTAGTTTGCACGTTATAGCCCCATTCTAGTGACTCTGTGAATTCTGTTTTATACCCGTTTGTAGATTACCTTTTTTTGTGGATTACCCTTTTTGGATTTACCTTGTTTCATTGTGGAGTTATATTTTTGCTTGGAGTCAGGAAAGCTACCGTTTCTAACACCGGAGACCCGAGTTCGAGACCGTGCCCTGACACACGTGAATTCAAATCAATCATATAATTTCGAGTAAACACTGCAGTGTTGCATGAACAAGAATGGTTGATTTTGATTACATGGTAAGTGCTTGGCCAATGCTGGATACTTAATGTAAAATGCTAAATTAACACTTATTGATATTTACAAGGTTGGGGAGTATCTGATTACATGTAACAGGATTACAGTAATCAGTATACAAAAATTGGGTAACTGCAATCTGTTAAAGTCACATGGAAATTGTTTTATCAGATTATCCGATTACAGTTGTTTTAAAACTAAAGTAATTGTTTTAAAATTGGGAAGTGTAAGGTGTTTTTGTGCTATACAAACCATTTTCAATATACAATGTCATGTTTTCTAATGCGTAAAACAGTAAAATAAATGCTTCTCAGCTTGTTTTATCTACATAGCCTATTCAAAATATTACATTTATAATGTATTGTGTTAATTGACATTAATAATCATGATTACAATATCAAAGTCAATAATCAACAATAATGACTCAATTTTAATCTTGCAGCCCTCTCTAATAAACTCTCTAATATTTTTTTTACTGTATATCCATTTAATTCTAAAAAAAATAATTTTGTTTTTCTGTTTTATTTACATATGTGACCCTAAAGTAATCCAAAAGCAATCGGACTACATAACTTTTATTATGTTGTATTACTTGTATTACGTTACTAATTACATTTTTAAGTAATTTTTAACTAACCGATTTGTAACTGTACCAGAATACAATTTCAAAGTAACTATCCCAACCCTAGGTATTAATTTGCTTGAAAGGACAGCTTTGTTTAGCTTTTTGCACTCTAACAATTAAAACAAATGGGTCTCGAATTAACATGCTTGTTACATTTTTCAGGATGCTGGTAACATACTATACAGCTATCAGGTTGGTTTCACGATTGCCTGGTCCGAAACCTAGTTTGATTGCTCCCCCTGCCCCCGCTGGACTGCGTTTATATTATTTTTGTTCCGAACCGCGGGTCGTTTGCGTCATCAAACCTGCAGCTGTGTACCCTGTGGCTTGTAAGGAGAAGACGGCAAAATGCATTACATTGCTCGCTTCACTTTTATACATTTTTGTTTTTGAACTGTTAGTTTTGTTTCCAAAGCGTCAGTACATAACGGCACTTTCGTCTATGAATGTACTGCAAATGCTCTTAAGAACGCTGAAGGCGCACAGAAATGAGACATACAGCTCTCTGCTTGGAGCACGTCAGTCACGCTCGTCAGAAAAGTGAGTGAAATACACACACACACAAGCACACATTTTTACCAAATAATGTGTCATTAATAGCGGTTTACTTCCGTGATTTGGTACAATTGCGTTCATATCAGCAGCGAAGCGTACTGGAGTTTACGAGAACTGCACCCACACCTCCCTTTTTAATCGGACTCGGGTACAGTTCCCAGGTGCGCACCCGGGTTCAGAAGACAGCCTTTACATCACCCAAACGAACCAAACTCTGACGTTAATTGGACCCTGGTGCACACCAAAAGTGGTAATGTGAAAACGCCAGACTGCGCCGTCAGTGTGCTGTTGCCGTTTTCAACCTCCTACTTGTGTGAGCTAGTGTTTTCATCCCTGGCAAACGTGAAAAACAAAAAAAGGCAGGGCCTGTCAGTGGAGCACTAATCTACCCCCATATCAAGAGGCTGTGCTCCCAAAAGCGGCACATGTATCCCATTAAAATACCCATAACACAGTTTCATGCACAGGTATTTTAGTTTCCTTTTTAGGTTGTAAGGTCATGTTTGAACAAAGCAAATAAGAACCTAAAGAAAAATGTAATGTGAGTTGTTTATTATTATTTAAAGAATTAAGTATCAATCTTTATTCTAATGTGTTTTGTTCCAACGATTTCCACATACAGCAAATGGTTCATATCAGTGTATAAGATTTGTTTACATGTGTCATCGAGTTGTAAATGACAGATGGTAAATTTTAATTATTTGTTTCACTTCATATAATGTCCGTTGTAATGCATTGGTAATAAATTCATGCAGCTGTTTATACTTCATTTGTTGTTTGCTCATCTGGGTTTAATTTTATATATGTATGTATGCATGTACATTTAGTTAAATCAGGGTTGGGGTGCCGTGGGAAAAAAACACTGCAAAGGGGGTGCCTTGCTTTCAAAAAGTTTGGTAACCACTGCTCTATGCTGTTTTATTTTCATTTCCCCCCATTACTGGGCTGTTACTGTCTATTCTCTCTTTGTATCTTAGGCGTTTCTCCTCAGATGTGAAATTATGTGAGGTTCTTTGAATTTCTGTAATTTGAAGCTACATTTTTCTAGACTTTTTTCTAGTCTTCCTTTTCTGTCTGCATTACTCTGTCTCTCTAACTCTGTCTGTCACCACCCACCCCTGAAAGAGATGATCTCTCCACAGTGACCAATGCTATGACGGGGATGAGCCCCTCTTCTTCTCTCTCCGCCCTGTCCAGTCGGGCTGGCTCCATCAGCAGCCTGCATGACCGCATCATGTTCAGCCCAGGCAGAGAGGAGGCCATTGAGAGACTCAAGGTGCTGTGTAATACCCATCTGAAAACTGACATAATAATCTTTAACAATTTCCCTCCCAGCTCCAGATTAAAGGGGTCATAATGTTTTTTTTAACATTTTACTTTTCTTCTAATAGTCCAATAACATGACCTATATCTGATTCTTTAAAAACTAATTAAAGGCCTCTCTCGGTTTTGATTGATTAACCTCTTTGCATGTAAAATAAGTAACAAAAAGCTGTGAATTTAGTTACTGGGTCTGATAAAGTTAGTGCAGCCCCATCATTCAAAATCCCTTTTATTTGTACAGCCTCCACGACATTGTGACACACTTGGCATTTGTACATAGACACAGGGCAAAAAAGTAATATCCTTTATCAGTGTGTTTTGGTCTTTGCTTTGTGTCTGATATTGAAATTTGTGAAAATTTCAATATCAATTTTATTTATATAGCGCTTTTCACAATGTGCATTGTTCCAAAGCAGCTTTACAGGAGAAAATAAGAAAAAAAATGAAAAAAAAAAATGTAAAAAAACAGCACAGTGCATGGTGTTTATAGAACAATCAAGATTATTCTAGTAAATAATATCTAATAAATGCAATCTCACGGTGGTTTATTTAGCATATTTTGCATTAAGTGAATGCTTGGCTGAAGAGCTGTGTCTTTAATCTAGATTTAAATTGGGAGAGTGTGTCTGACCCTCGAATAGTATCGGGAAGGCTATTCCAGAGTTTAGGTGCTACGTATGAGAAAGCTCTACCCGCTTTGGTGGATTTAGTTATTCTAGGTGTTATCAAAAGTCTGGAGTTTTGAGATCTTAGAGAGCGTTATGGGTTGTAGTGTGGTAGAAGCTCTGTTATGTAGGTAGGGGCTAAACCGTTTAAGGCTTTATAAGTGATTAAAAGAACTTTAAAGTAAATACGATACTTAATGGGTAACCAGTGAAGGATTGATAACATTGGGGTTATGTGATCATATTTTCTGGACCTGGTTAGAACTCTGGCAGGTGCATTCTGAACTAACTGCAGTTTGTTTATTGATGATGCAGGACAACCACTAAGTAGTGCATTACAGTAGTCAAGTCTTGATGTCACAAACTTTTCTGTGTCAGCCACACATAAAATATTTCGTAATTTGGCAACATTTCTAAGGTGGAAGAAGGCTGTTTTTGTGCGATTTGAGATGTGATTTTTAAATGTCAGGTTGCTGTCTAATATAACGCCTAGGTCTTTAACTGTATTTGTTGGAGTAACAGTGCAGCCTTCAATTTGCAGGTTATAATCAGAAATATTCTGCTCACATGTCATTGGTCCGATAAGTAATATTTCTGTTTTATTAGAATTTAAAAGAAGGAAATTACAAGTCATCCAATGTTTTATATCTTCGATGCACTCTGCCAATTTGGATAGCTGGAACGTATCATCTGGTCTTGATGAGATATATAGCTGAGTATCATCTGCATAACAGTGGACGCTAATTCCATGTTTTCTAATAATGTTTCCAAGGGGCAGCATGTATAAATAGTCTCAACAACTATTCTTAGAGACTAGCAATTAGTTAGGACTAATCAGTCTTGCTTTTCATATTTCAATAAACCAATCTATTTTTTTATGTAACTGACTTGAAAATGTTATGACCAGTCTTGAAGAAAACACTTGATGACTAACCAAGACTAGTCTAAGCAGTTTATGCAACTGGCCCCTGGTCAGCCAAGTGTGGAAGCTGACCACCACTTTGGACAGGCTTGGAGACCGACATAAACCAAAATATGGGCAATTATTTTTTTCATACTACGCCCCCTTAATACCAAATACTGTACCTTACCCCTTGTTTACACCACACGCATCTCTGACAAGGTTTTGTTTTGTCCTCAATGCAGTGCCAGTGCACACCAGGAGTGTCTCAAAAGCGAATTGGTTAAATTGGTGAGACCATGTGATTTGCCTGTTCAATGTTGTTTTTTCTTAATTTAGGGTTATACCATGGAAAAGTTGGCTATATGTTTTTTTTGTCCGGTTTATTGTTGTATTTATTGCTATGAGTCATGCTTTGTTCTCTTACGAAAATGAACCATGGATTCACTACGCTTAAAACAAAAAAAACATGATTCATCCTCCTCGAGCCCCTGAGGAACCTGGTGACCAGGTTGTGTTTCTCCAGAGACTTACCCTCCACGAGATCGTGATGAGCGGCTACATACACTTTCAGAGTGGACAGGGAGAGGCTGCTCTCGAGTCTTTCTCAGCAAGGACAACACTAACTCGATCGGGCATCTCAGTGGGTCTTCACCTTGGGAAGAACACCAGGACGAGAAGAGGCGCCACTTAAAGGCATATAAATGCCTAGTGGTGGGGGCTCTAGCCTGCAGGATGGTCTCAACGACCGCTCGTCCCGTCCATCCGTGCCCTTCCCCTGCGACAGAAGGTCCTCCGTCAGGGGAATCAGCCAGGGTGGGATTGTCATCAAAGCCACCAGGTCTGAGAACAAAGTCTGGTTGGGCCAGTAAGGCGCAACTAACAGCACTTGATGTCTCTCTTCCCTGACCTTGCACAGGACCTGTGCAAGGAGGCTCACTGGGGGGAAGGTGTACTTCCGCTTGTCCCGCAGCCAGCTGTAGGCTAAGGCATCCATGTCAAGGGAACCCTCGTACAGGGAGTACCAAAGCGGGGCAATGGGTGGAGTCCAGGGAAGCTACAGGTCCACCTGCCCCTGGCCAAACCGTCCCCATATGAGCCGGACTGCGCGGGGGACTAAGTTGCCACTCTCCGCGGAGCATCCCCTGACAAGAAAGCACAGCGGCTGTCTGGTTCAGGTTGCCTGGGATGAAGGTGGCTCGCTGGGAAGTCATCAAATGTGTTTTGATGTTGTGACCTCTGCCGTGAGCGTATGCCACTTGATGATTGATGTACGCCACGGCAGACGTGCTGTCCTGGACGAGAGGTTGAAACCTTCTCAGTGCCAAGGACAGCCAGGAGCTCTAGGCAGTTGATGTGCCACCACAGCGGGGGGTCCATCCAGCGCCCCGACACTGCATGCCTGTTGCTCACGGCACCTCACCCGTGCAGGGAGGTGACTGTCGTGATGCAGACGTGCCTCAAGACCTGCCCGAGCGGAACCCACGCTCGTAGGGAGGGAGGGCCAGACCGAAGGGCAGGACTTTGCACTGGTACGCCCGCCCCTCGAATGCGAACCATAGGAACAGCCCATGTCGAGGGAGAATGGAGATGTGGAAGTACGCGTCCTTCAGGTCGATTGCCACGAACCAATCCTTGCGAACCGAAGCAAGGATGCGCTTCTGCGTCAGCATCCTGAACAGCAACATGTGGAGGTGCTTGTTCAGGGAACGCAGGTCCAAAAATGGGGCGCAGCCCCCCACCTTTCTTGGGAACGATGAAGTACGGGCTGTAAAACACAGAGGACATCTCGGCTAGAGGGACGGGCTCTATGGCACCCTTCGTTAGAGGAGCGGCGACCTCGGCACTTAGTACGGAAGCGTTCTCCCCTCGGACTGAGGTGTGGAGAATGCCCAGAAGCTGGTCGGGCGTCTGGCAAACTGGATCGCATAGCCGAGACCAATCGTTCTCTCTAGCCATCGCAACGGGCTTGTGCGCTCCCAAGTACCCAAGTACCGTGACAGAGGAACTAGAGGGACAACCTAATTCACCGTCCCGTGGGGGTGTGGTTCGGGGTCGGTCTTTCCATCATCCAATTCTTTCAAAGCCTTGGCATGAAAAACCTGAAGGACCGCTATAGCGTGGAGGGCGGAAGCAGCTTGACCCGCAGCACTGTAAGCTTTTGACACGAGTGTCGAAGATAGCTTGCAAGCCTTGGAAGGGAGCCTTGGTCGACCTCTCCAAGTGGCAGCTGTCTGCGGTGCACCACGACTGCACGTTCCACCTGGGGGACGTCGACATATCGCTTAGCCGCCCCACCATCCAGGGAAGTAACAGCTCCTGAGCCCATCAGACGTGCCAAGAACGGCGCATTCCACGTCCTCGTGAATGCATGCACTTCTGCAAAAAATGGAACTGGAATCTGCCTGGGCAAGCATGGCCGACATCTCAGCGCCAACCTCGTCTTGGGTTCTACCGCCCGGGGGCGGCCAAGGGGTCTTCCGCATCTGATTCCAGAAGGTAGCTGTGCGATGCTATGACAGAAAGTTCTTCCTCATCATTCTGAAAAGTCTGACATTTCTCGAAAGTGTGTAAGATGGTATCAAGGTCAGTTAATGAAGTATGCTTACCTGAAGTGACGGTAGTCTGTGTGAATGACTGCCATACAGATGAAGTAGCTGCAGTTGGTACTTTTACTATAATTACCCCTGGGTCTGGTCGGATCAAAGGTTACCATTTGGGATCGTAAAACACAACAAGCTTCAACCAGGCACCAACGAGTCTGGTCCAACTGCCCTATCTCAACACCTTCATCACTGACCAGGACAGATTCCAATACTCTCCCCTGGACTTCAAAGGAGGTTCTTGGGGGGGGACAGGACTGTTCACCAAAGTGAGAAAAGCCATGTGGCCCCCAGGGACTGAGAGCCTCAAATTCTTCCAAAGAATGTCTCTTTCTCTTTCCTTAGCCACAAAAGACTGTGCTATGGTTTGAAAAGCCCCATTTCACACCTAAAATGAGTATGGTATAAAATTCTAAAGTGAGTATGGTATAAAATACATTACTGTGCTATACACAATATTCTAAGAAATGAAGAGGGAAACATTTAGATATGAAACATGAAAGGATTATAATTACATTGACCTGTAGTTTGTACAAGAATGTAAATATACACAGAATACCACTAAGCACACATGCCTTTGAGGTTATAGGTGAAGGAGAATAACATGGGGACAAGCATACAATGTGGGGATTCATGTACAGTATATACACTTTAAAGTTGTAAACTTTAAACTGCACGCAGCCTCCCCGGAGGGTTCTCGACAGTAAGAAGCAGTCCTCCGTGCCGCAACTCGGCCGCCTCGGCCGTCGAGTCCCGTGCACTGTCTGCTTCCCAGCAGCCCTGGTCCTCTTCAACGCCCTCCAGCTCTGGCGCCCCCCACTCAGGTGGCCCCCCCTGGAGGAGACAGCGAAGAGGAGACCATCGCCCCATCAGCAGCCGCGGGGCAGCGGCCGTCATGGGAACACCTCAGGGGGATCAAGGCTACCATTGGGCCCTACCCCAGCCACATCGCTGGGAAGTCGGATAGGGACGGATCCTGCCCCGTCCCTCCATCTGCTGGCCCCCTCCGGGGGGCTGGCGCCCACTTACTCTCAAAAAGGAGAGTTTCCTCTCTCTCTGGGTTACCACAGCCGCTCTCACCCTCTGCACGACGGTGAACGGCAAACTCGACGTTGCGTCATGGCAAAGCGCAATGTCGAGTATAAACACCAGCCCTCAGCACTCTCAGTCAGACAGTGCGTTGAGATGCGCAGTCGCCAGGCAGGAAAAACGGCAGAGCCGATCTCCTCCCCGGGGGACCTCCCCCGGCAAGGAATCCGTACTGCTAGCCATCGAACCACCCTCCGCGGGGGCGATGAAGCAGATCAGACCTCTAGTCCCCCTGTCACAGTTCTGGGAGCCTGGTCTCAGCTTCCCAGACTGTCAGGCTGGCTGAGGAAGACGATCCGTCTCGGCTACGCGATTCAGTCGCTACACGTCCGCCCAAGTTCCGGGGCGTCCTTTTTACCTCAGTCAGAGGCAGGGATGCCCCCGTACTTCGGGCGGAGGTCGCCTCCCTTCTGGTGAAGGGAGCGATCGAGCCCGTCCCACCGGCCGAGATGTTCAGCGGGTTCTACAGCCCGTACTTCATTGTCCCCAAGAAAGGCGGAGGGTTGCGCCCTATCTTGGATCTGCGTGTTCTGAACAGGCACCTACACAAGCTGCCTTTCAGGATGGTCAAGCAGAAGCGCATCCTGGCATCCGTCAGGCGTCAGGACTGGTTCATGGCAATCGACCTGAAGGACGCGTACTTTCATGTCTCGATCCTCCGTCGATCCTCCGTCGACATCGGCCGTTCTGACGGCTCGCGTTCCAGGGACGGGCATATCAGTACAGGGTCCTCCCCTTCGGTCTGTCCCTGTCTCCACGAGTCTTTACGAAGGTCGTGGAAGCCGCCCTCCTTCCCCGTAGGGAGGGAGGTGTGCGGGTACTAACTATCTCGACGACTGGCTCAAGTTTTGGCACACTCTCGAGATCTGTTGTGTACACACAGGGACCTGGTGCTCCGGCACCTAGATCAGTGGGGCTACAGGTCAACTGAGAAAAGAGCAAGCTCTCCCCGGTGCAGAGCATCCTCTTTCTCGGTAGGGAACTCGACTCTGTCCTCACGAGCAGCCCCGCTCACGAGGACTCGTGCCCGGGGGGCACGAGTCCCGCGACGAGGAAGCCCGCACCCTCGCGGCCTCCCAGAGGCAGCGCAACTGACTAGCGCGCCCGGTCAGTGTTGAACTGCCTGAAGATCAGACAGTCAGCGGTCCCCCTGTAACAAGAGGCTCCTGGGATACATGGCATCCTCGGCGGGGGTGGTCCCCCTCGGGTCGATGCACATACGACCGCTCCAACACTGGCTGCAGAGTCAAGTTCCTTGGAGAGCGTGGCACACCGGCAGCAGGCGTATGGTCACACGCTTTTCTGCCGACACCCTCTAACCCCCTGGTCTCCATGACCTTCTGCCGCCTGCATTGGCATTCAACTGCCTCGAGTTGTTTGGTTGTGCTACTTGCATTGAGGACTACCTCTCGTGCAGGGAAGCACGTGCTGGTCCGGTCGGACAGCACAGCTGCTGTGGCATATTCTTTTACTCACAGCAGCTAACATGACTCGCCCGACGCCTCCTCCTCTGGAGTCAGCAGGTGATCAGCTCCCTGTGAGCCACACACATCCCAGGCGTCCTGAACCAGACAGAAGATGCGCTCTCTCGTCAATCAACGCCTCGCGGAGAGTGGCGACTCCCTCCCCGCGCAGCCGGCTCATTTGGGGACAGTTCGGCCAAGCACAGGTGGTCCTGTTGCCTCCCCGGACTCCACCCATTGTCCGCTTTGGTACTCCCTGTCCGAGATACCCTCGGCACGGATGCCCTTGCGCACAGCTGGCCGCGGGACAAGCGGAAGTACGCTTCCCCCCCAGTGAGCCTCATTGCACAGGTCCTGTGCAAGGCCAGGGAAGAGGAGCATCAAGTGGTACTAGTTACGCCCCTTTGGCCTAACCAGGACTTGGTTCTCGGAGCTGAGGCTCTGACAACAACTCCCCCCTGGCCGCTCCCCCTGGCGGACAGCTTCCCCAGGAGAAGGGGCACGTTACGGCATCCCAGGCAGAAACTGGACTCCATGTCTGGACGGGACGAGGAGATCCTGAGTGACCCACCCCCGGTCCGGTTGGGACGTCACTCAGGCTAGGGCTTCGGCCACTGGGCGGCTATACGCCCATAGGTGGTGCCTCTTCTCGTCCTGGTGCTCTTCTCGGCGAGAAGACCCGCGGAGTTGCTCGGTCGGGTACGAGCTGTCCTGTTCTCAAGAGAGAGGGGGGAGTAACCTCTCCCCCTCCACACTGGGAATGTATGTAGCCGCTACGGCCGCTCATCATGACCCAAGTGCTGGGTAGCCTCTGGGACAGCACGACCTGGTCATTAGGTTCCTAAGGGGCGCGAAAGGGTTACCACCTTACTTGCGCTCCGTACCCTCTTGCAACCTAGGTGGCGGGCCTCAAGAGGCCCCGCCCCCTTCGAACCTCTCGGGGTTGCCGCTCTTTCGCCGTCTTGATAAAGACGGCTTTCCGCATGGCGCTCACCTCCAAGAGGGTAGGGGATCTACAAGCACCCTCCGTGTCCACAGATTGCCTAGAACTCGGGGCCGGCTACATGCCCAAGGTTCCCACCACCCTCCCGAGAGACCAGGTGGTGAACCTGCAGGCGCTCCCCACCGGGGAGGAAGACCCAACCTATCCGTGTTGTGTCCAGTACGCGCACGGCGCCTCTACTTGGACCGGACGCAGAGCCCAGAAGCTCTGAGCAGCTCTTTGTCTGTTTCGGAGGTCAGCAGGAGGGCTGTCTCCAAACAGAGGTTGGCGCACTGGATCGTGGATGCCCTCGTTAGGGCATACCGATCGCTTTCGCCCCTGCTTGTTGGGGATGAGGCACACCCCTTGTGGCTGGCTCAGGGCGCCTCTCTGCCAGACATCTGCAGAGCTGCGGGTTGGGCTATGCCTAACAACTCCGTGAGGTTCTAATAACTACGCGCGGAACCGGTGTCAGCCCGCATCCTGGCAAGGTGTGGGACCGGCAGCCGGTAGGGCGTACGCCTGCGGAAGCCCTTCCCCCTCCGGGGGGAGCAGTGGCGATCCCGCCTCACTTCTTTCCCCTCGGGTAAAGAACAGGCATTCCATCCATCACTAAGCACCCTTCCAGGGGACAGGCTGGGCAGAGCAGCCCTGCCCCCTTTGGCCGGGGAACAGTTGAGTTATCTCCCACATAGCTCTAACCGGACCTAGTGCTCCAGACGTGGTAACCCCCCCTCCGTGGGCTGTTCCGTCTGATGTATCCTCATGAATGGTTCCCACCTTGGCAACCCATGACCTCCCCAGGTGGACTCCCACCTTGCGGTTAACTCCTGCAGTCCGCACATTCCTCCCATGAGTTCTCCCCTGATGGTGAGACCATGTGGTGTCTCCACTAATTCCTCCCTACGGTAGGTAGTGGCCTCTGCAGCGTTTTTCCCCCAGGGGGGAATGATGCTTACCCAGTGGCCCGTACGGTGCCGGGCGGCTTCTCGCCATTTAGAGAATCAGGCCTCCGTCCGTGACGGCCGGCGTTAGGGGGCTTCCCAACTTTTTGTGGAAAGCTCTGGGTCCCCCTTCCTCTCCACTGGAAGGTCATAATTTCGCGCTAGCGTGTTCGTCTGACTCGCCCAGGCCAGTCAACGTCGCTCCGCAGAGATTGTGACGCGGCTCAGTGCTGTGGCGTTTTCCATAGGAACCCCATTCTGTCGGTTCGACACAACGTCGAGAGACCGACAGAAAGGGAACCTCTTGGTTACGGATGTAACCTCGGTTCCCTGATGGAGGGAACGAGACGTTGTGTCCCTCATGCCACAACACTGGCCGCCCACCCCAGCGGTCGGGGGAGGATGCTTTAGGCTCTGAAGAACAAAAGGTGAATGAATGAGCACGCCGGCTTCCCTCTTATACCCGGACATCCGGGGAGGAGCCCGGCATGCAAATTTCATTCGCCAATTTTCATTGGCCTTTTCTAAATACTCAGAAGATGATAGGTTCTCAAGACAAACCCCATTCTGTCGGTTCGACACAACGTCTCGTTCCCTCCATCAGGGAACCGAGGTTACATCCGTAACCAAGACGTTTCCCCGAAATACACTACACCCCACATCTCCTACACAGACACGAGGACTGGTGCATCGATCCTACCACTACACGTATCCGTACTTCAGTTCATGGGTCGTGTGTCCACCAAAAAGTGCAGCTTCTGACTTACTCAAAGGAAAACATACCTGTGTGTGGTTACCTGAAACTGAACGTGACCTACTACAGAAAGACTGTAGCTGGTGAGTTTAACACAGTCAAATCAGGATCTCCTCTAATTGGACGTGATCAATCACTGGACATTGAGATTAAGGATCTTTTAGTGGAGATAAAGCCTTGTAAAATCAGGCCAAGTAAACAATGAAAAAGGAGATAAAAGTAGAGCTACTCTACTAACGACCCTGCTTCTATGTGGAAAGGCCTGAAAACCATCACCAGTTACAAGATGCCATCCCCCAACTCTGTGGCGTGTCAACAACTGGTGGAAGACCTGAATGGGTTTTACTGCTTGTTTGAAAAGCCCCATTTCACACCTCACACCCACTCTGACCTTT
This sequence comes from Triplophysa rosa, assembly GCF_024868665.1. Taxonomy (NCBI): domain Eukaryota; kingdom Metazoa; phylum Chordata; class Actinopteri; order Cypriniformes; family Nemacheilidae; genus Triplophysa; species Triplophysa rosa. The sequence goes on along the minus strand of NC_079896.1, from coordinate 17,924,746 downwards.
CCAGTCACAACCATCAACACCCCCAGTCCCCCTTCCCCCCGCCACTGCACCTGAACCTGCACTTAAGACTAGGGATGCATGATATTATCGGCTTGCAGATATTAATGACCGATATTGGCTTATAAATTAAATATCGGCCCAATATGAAAAATTACACCGATATGCTTTGCCGATAAAAATGACATGTTGATAGTGTGTAGCACATTCTGACATGAGTGTGCACTCACAAAGACACCAGCTGTCACATAGCACATGAGTACTAAAGTTAATTTTCATGTCTTATTGCGTCTGAACTGTCATATAAACACAGGGTTGTGTTAAAACACACACAAAGTTTTAGGTTAAGCCAGTGTTTTGACATCTTGTACTACCATTACGAGCCAGCTGAGTATTTTGTTTTCTTAACTTTTAATTTACTACGTATTTTTGTTCAATGAGTGTAATAAACATTACACACAGTTTCGCATTGATATCCGAACACAGTTTTATAAAATATATGCTCTAGTAGCAGTAACATAATAATTTGCTTGAGGAGTGCAAATCAGATCATACATTCATAATGGCACTACATACCTTTATTATACAACCCAGTCTAACGGCAGTTCGTGGCATAGACACGAAATTTGGAATCTATTAATTTGTGTTCTTGGACACAAATATTCAATTTTTTTCATGTCAGTGAGCACAACCTTTTTTTGTCACTCAGCACGACTTTCAATACACAGACTGCGTATGTACATTTATATGTTTATAACCTGATATCAAAAGAAGTCCTACATATTTTAGGATGTGGCTAACCAACACCTTACTTCAACCCAAACCCTAAAATCAGGCTAATTTTGCTAAAAACGCAAGATTCACGAGGTGGAAAAACAATGATAAATGGCTCCCCTAACCCCGCCCCTAACGTCACAGGAGAAAAGTCAAATCATAAAAAAAACATACCAATGAGATCGTAGGAAATAGGAATTCACACGAATGAGCCACCTTGTAAAGTAAGTATGAAGTCCCATCAGATTGCGTTGATATATATTTATACATATGAAAGATACCGCATATTAAAGGTGTGATGATCTGGGCTTGTTTATTGTTTTATACTGTTGTATGAGGTCTACTTATGACGTTCGCATGGTTTTTACATTCAAAAACATCAAAATCAATAAGTAATAGGCTCTACCCGGGTTTTGAGGCCGGCTTGACGAACGATCGGTTTGAAAGGGCGTTCCGCCATGAAGACTTGGAAGTAAACGCCCACTGCTATGATTGGATAGCAGTTTCGTAGAAAATTTAGTTGGAGCCTTCTGTGAATTTGGTTAGAGACGTAACGTTAGGTTACACAGGGCATATGAAGTGATCTCTAACAAAACAATAGTGACGTATAGTACAAATATGTTGTACTCACATAAGATTGCTGCGCCATTCCTATCGGATCAAATATTGACGGCACATCACTGCTTTTTAATTTTAGTCTCTCCGCAAATCCATCGACCTCTGCCTTGTTCACAATGGAATCCGCAATAATGTTTTACCCACGTGAGCAGGAACTTCTGTAAAAATAAACTTTAACCACGCATTACTAATGTCAGAATCCGATGGAAGGTTATGCAGCGACTGTGTTCTTCCACAACCAGGCACTGACTCCACAATATTTTGCAATCTTTAACGGCATGTTTATTGCTTTCTCGCTCTATCTAGTTCCCCGCAACCTGTGTTACTTCAGTACTGTCATGCGCGGACAAGTGGGCGGGGCTAGAGAAGTAGTCATTGATATTTTTCTGTGGAGGCGGTGTTCAACCTATAGGTGCATTCCAGGACCTGGTGTTTGCTGAGCCTGGTGTCAATAACAGTTGAAATTTCAGTAACAATATGAATATGATTCCCTCTTATATAACTAAAGCTCGGGTTAAAATTGAGGTCTTAATTCATCGCCCCTTTAAAATACATTAGATTTAAAGTCGTGCTGGGTGACACGAAAAAAGTTGTGCTGACTGATACGAAAAAAGGGGGAAATTCGTGTCAGTAAACACAAATTAATAGATTACAGTTTTTGACAATGTCACGAATTCCCTGAGACTGTTTTGTATTATGATACTGCACGTCACTTAGAAATCTAGACGAGATCACACTGCTAGATCCTCCATGCCAAGCATTCACAATATAACATCCATTTGCACTTTAAGTCCACAAACGTAATAAATCAGAGATCTGTGAATATATTTCCGATTGTGTTCATTGGATTCCTTGTGAAAGAACCAACTATCATCATTGTTTTCAAACAACATATGCAGACAGCGCGTACAATCTGATCCGTCAGTCATATGTATATAATGAACCCACGCACACATGGTTCATACTTTACAAGCACACGATAAGTTTGTTATTTCACAGCTGTGTTGATAGTTTGTCAGCTATAGGCTAATGCTATAGCACAGTACTTTACTCCTGTCGTGTCCATCCACATTCGCTCTATTAGTGAGCCATAATCAGTCAGCACAGAGTCTGCAGGTATTTATAAATGTATAGTATTAGGACAAATGCTCATTGTTTATGGCAGATTGCTGTGTGAACGCTTTCTGTGTCGCCCTTCACTCTAAATACAGCAGTCGTTTACACTGATGCTAAGCTACAACAAAAGCTATTGGCCATTAAAACGAGTGATTTCTTTGATAATTTCTCAACGATTCTCAATTGTATTACTATGTGCTGTTTTATTGCTGTTAAAAAGTAAAACTCCCTTTACAAACTTCATGTAATTATGTAAAATTTAAAAATTTAACAAAAGTTTTGCATATATTTACAAATAAGGCAAAATATAACAGATACACTTAAATAAACAAGTTGTTTTTGAGCACCCTAGTGGCCACTTTTGGAAATGCCATGATCGAAAAAAAAACTTAAGAGACGCATCTTTTGTTCTATCATCATTAAAAAAGACTTATACACTTACAGGCTCGACCTGATTTTGCCAAGTGGTTGATGTCATCAGGGCAACATTTTTATGAATAAAACCTAAACCCACACCAAACGGTAACCATAACTTACCCCTAAAATCAGAGGGAAACGATAAGTCAAAAACAATGGTCTAGAAGCTCCTAATCCTGGTTGTAAGATTAAACTTAAAATAAACTGTAAACTTATTTCTGAAATCTGATTGGTTGATTTAAATGTTTTCCCAGGGTCAACATGATGTTCCCCTAAGGACATCAACCACTTGGAAAAGTCAGGAGAGCCGACTTACAGTATATCGGCTATTGGCTAAAATTACTTGGAAAATATTGACATAGCGAATATCGGCAAAAATTAAATATTGTGCATCACTACTTAAGATCTATGATGAAGATGTGTGCCGGGTCTTCCAGAAACAAAAGATCAGGAAAGCAAGAGGCCCAGATGGTGTCTCACCTGCATGCCTTAAAACCTGTGCTGTCCAGCTTCACAAAGATCTTTAATACATCACTGGAGCAGGGCATAGTCTCCTCCTGCCTCAAACATTATCCCTGTGCCTAAGAAACTCAAGATAATGGCTAAACGACTACAGACTTGTTGCCCTGACATCTGTGGTCATAAAGTCATTTGAGAGACTGATGCTGGCCCACCTAAAGGACATCACTGGATCCTTGCTAGACCCTCTTCAGTTTGCTTATCGGGCAAACAGGTCAGTGGACGATGCAGTCAACATGGGGCTGCATTTTATCATGCAATACCTTACAAGACCAGGGACATATTCAGGATCCTGTTTGTGGACTTCTTCTCGGCCTTTAATACAATCATACCAAACATCTTTCAGACAAAACTCACTCAGCTCTCTGTACCCACATCCATCTGTCAGTGGATAACTAAGTTCTTCATGGACAGACAACAGCTAGTGAGGATGGGGAATTTCATATGAAGGTATTTTTGGTGCAAAACTACTGAGCACCTGTGAGAGTGGAATTTGTAGTTGTAGAGGTCGGCCACACATGTGTATCAGTAAATTTGTAGTTGCAAACTTGTAGATTGTTTTCCTCTCCCGCAAACACAACACAACAGTTACACCTTCTTGAATCCTTCAGTGCAAGTGCACAAATCCAGTTCTACAAATCACAAACTGAGATACTCGTGCACTCACATTTTTTGCAACTAGTACATCTACCATAGCCTCCTAGTTGTTAAGTGCAATATATATATATCAGTGCAATATCTTTACTCTTACACTTTATGTAAATACATATTATTCTATTTGTTTATGGTTATAAAAATGTACAGTACACAATTTTAATATACAGTGCTTACTAGGCACACTTGCACATAACTAAACTGCACCTTTGTATATTATTTTATTGTTTTCCTTTTAGCCTTATACTGTATGTATTTTATATTATTTTTTGTCAAGGATGGGTTGAGGGAAAACGACAGAGGACCCAAGTGCAGACAGCGGGTAAGGGATTAACAAAGGCTTTAATAATAAGTACAAAACATGAAACAAAAACCCGCAAGGGGGTAAAACAACAAAACCGCAAGGGTAGGAACAAGGAGGAAACACAGGAACATAAACTGACTACACTAAACTAGACAAGACCAATTACTACACTAGACATGACTACAAATAACTAAACTAGACTAACATGGCGATACAGGACGAGGCAAGTGACCAGAGCAACAACACAAATGATTCAGCACAAGACAGAAGACACAAGGGCATTAAGTAAGGGAACAAATCAAGACGGACAGCTGCGGGGCATGAAATAACTAATGAGTAATAATGAGGAGACGAGAGGGCGGGAACAGAGACGAGACCGGAGAGAGTGTATGGAAGGCCATACGGACAATAATGCCTCTCTCCACATAAAACATGAGGTTCTGTCATGATCCTGCCACTTGACCACGAGAAACATGACATGATGCGGCAGAATCATGACAGAAGCCCCTCCTTAAGAAGTGGCAACCTGACGCTCCTCAAGGCAACTAACAGGACTGGACAGACAGTGACACAGACAATAACAGGGCAACATGATAAATATAATACAAAACACAAGAGTCCAGGGGGGAAAGTGCAAACAAGGGCAAAACAGGGGAACACAAGAGTCCAGATGAGTCCACACAAGGACGCGTACTGGATGCCGGCAGACGCGGACTGGACGCCGGCAGACGCGGACTGGATGCCGGCTGACACGGACTTGATCTGGATGCCGGCGCTGCGGCCAGACCCGGACTGGATACCAACGCTGCTGGAAAGGACTGAAACTGGGTATCGGCTGCTGGGTGACGCTCTCTGGCGGCTGGGCAGCGCTCTCTTATAATAAAGTTGAATAATAAAGCTTATTCTGATTCTGAAAAGAAAGAACAACACCATTAGTATGTGCGTTGATTTATGGGAACCTAACAGGGCTGTGGTGCAAGATTGTCATACCTTACTGCTGATTGAGGATATACTGTCTGAGTTGCATGGATCAGTGATGTTCTCTTCTCTTAATCTCAAAAATGCATTCTACCAAGTACAGTTACATGAGGAGAGCAGAGGACTTACTGATTTTATCACTCATGAAGGCCTATACCATTTCTGTAGAGTACTCTATGGACTGTGTTCAGCACCATCTGCTTTTCAGCAAATGATTAACATAATTTTGAAGGGCCTTGACGGTGTTCAGTGTTACATGGACAATGCAATTGTGCATGGTTCATCCGAAGCCAGTCACAATGCAAACCTCAAAGCTGTTCTGCACAGGATTAATGAAGCGGGTCCGAAACTGAATGCAGACAAGTGCAAGTTAAACTTGACAACACTCAGCTGATGGCCTGTACCCAGATGATGGCCATACTACTGCAATTACAGATTCACCCACTCCAACTGTTGCAGCTACACTACCGTCATTTCTGGGTCTCAGTGCCTTGTACAGTAAGTTTGTGCCTGCCTATGCAACTCTGGTGGAGCCAATGAAAACCTTACATCGTAAACATTGTGAATTCCGCTGGACTACTGCAGCGCAAGAAAGAGTTAAACAGGCAATAGTAGATTGTCCCGCTCTTTCCCTTTTCAACCCCAATTACACCACAATACTCTGCTGTGACGTCTCAGACTACTGTATTGGCGCTGTCTTGACTCAGCTTGATGACACAGGGACAGAAAAAACTATTGCTGTCACTTCACGTTCCTTGTCTGATGATGAACGGAAATACTCCATTGTCAAGAAGGAAGCACTGTGATGTGTCTGGGCTGCTGAGAAATGGCGCACGTGGCTTTGGGAATGAAAATTCCTACTGCACACTGACTATCAAACTGACTTTCTAAGTAAAAGAAATAGTCGAGCAGCATTACATGTTGCGAGATGGTCTGCACGCTTAATGGAGTTTAACTACGATGGTCAATACAGACCAGGTCCACTGAACAGTGTCGCTGACTGCCGATCAAGACTGCCTATCAAGACTGCCTATTGCAGGCACTTACAGGACTTTGCGGAAACCATTGAGTCTATTACTATGATTTAATTTACTTCCAGCTCAATCTCCAAGCAAGATTTCCATTCTGCATGCATTGACTGCCCAGTGTTCACTAAACTGCGTATGTATCAAGAGACATGTTGTCCATAACACAAGAAGGGTGTTGACTCTGACTTACAAGCATACTTTCTCTCATGGATGGATGTATCATCAGGAGAACACACCGCCTCTTGGTACCCGAGTCCTTACAGAAAAAAACTAATTGAACTAGCTCATGAATCACATCAAAGGATAGTCCGTACAAAGCAAAGACTGAGGCAGCTGTACTGGTGGCCCAAGATGGACAGCCAGACAGAAGCTTTGTTACACAACTGTCATACATGCAAACAAAATGACAAGTCTGCCATTACCCGTGATGCTCCTCTTAACCCTGTTGAGATGATACTGTAGATATGCGATAACTCTCATGGATTACTTCAGAAAATGGTCCGAAGTCACTTTTACATCCAGGGTTGACACATCTACTATTAAGCAGTTCTTGACTGCTGTGTTTGCTCGACTAGGAAATCCAAAGGAGTTGGTCTCAGATAATGGCCCTCAGTTTATCTCCGCTGAGTTTCTGAGGGAGAGAAACATATGTCATTACAGATCTGCTGTTTACTATCCTCGTGTGAATGGAGAAGTCTAGATATTTAACAGAGTCCTGAAAGACTGTCTAGAAAATGCTTCAATTCAAGGAGAAGCTTGGAAGACCTTCACTCAGATGTTCTTGATGGACTATCGAAGTAGCCCTCATGCTACCACAGGTGTTTCTCCATGGTCAATGTATGAGAACCAAGTTACAGGTCATGGACTTTGCTGCAAAAGAAGCGGACAGAAATACGATTCGAGAACATGTGAGAAGAAAACAAGACAAAGTAAAAAAGTACACGGATGCCAGAACGAATGCAAAGCCTTCAAGATTTCAACCTGGTGATCTAGTCCGAGTTAAGGAACCTTGGATGGTAAAAAAGGGTGATTGAAAGTTCACAAAACCAAAATCTGTTGTCCAGAAGAAAGGTGAAAATTCCTACCGGCTTGATGATGGCAAGGCTGAAATGGCGGAATCAAGTGTTACTCCTACTGACGTACAACATGAAACTCCACCAAGCCCATTGAATTGGTCTGTTAGAGTTAGACCAAAACCTATCTTGACCAAGGGCTATGTTTTACACATATGAAGTATTTGAGATAACATTGTGAATAGAAAAGTTGAAACATTCTCTTTGTTTCATTTGCTCATGATATGTGGTTATTCTTCACTTACGTTTATTGCTGTTTTGCTATATTCATTCTGAAAAGGGGAACATGTTGTGTTCTCATTCTATTTCATTGTTTTAATATTCATGTCCAATGAGTGGCCCTGTTTGTATGTTAACTGGTAAGAACTACATAAGGAGTGAGTAAAAGGAGCAGAAATCGCTAGCTGCATCTCGTGTCGTTTTTGCTTTATTGTGCCTGCTTACTATAACATAATGACATTATGCATAGTAAAACTAGGCATTGTAAGCTCAATTCATGGTCACATCTGGGAGGAGATGGGGTGGAGATACATGTACACTCTTCCACTGTCATGGATTTATAAAGGGAATTATGTGCAGATTCTGGTGTACGCATGGTTTTATCAATCTGAAAACTTTTGTGTGTATGCAAAGAAAAGTTTTATAAATGAGACTCCTGGTCACTTTAATAGTGTAAGTAACCGAGCCAACAAATGCCAATAAACAGCAATATTGTCCGCTGGCAGTTGAATTTATAAATTTGGGAAGCCCACCTAAGCCCCCTTGTGATGTCCACATGCACCCTCTAGGGGTCCCGCTCCTCAGTTTGAAAACCACTGGATAAGAGTGGCCGTTATCACCTCCGGTGGCCACGTCAGAGTCGAAACGTGCTGCACTTGCATGCAGTGTACTGTATATGAGAGGTTCCAAACTCATTCTCAGAATCAGAATCAGAATCAGAAGAGCTTTATTGCCAAGTGTGCCTGCACACACAAGGAATTTTCTTTGGTGTTGGAAGCTTCTAGTACAGACATTCAACACAATGACAATACAAATATAATAAGATTTAAAGTCTAAAAGATTCTAAAATATGCATATATAAAATAAAGACTATTTTACAGAAAATGGGGGATAATAACATAAGAGACATTGTACAGGGCAGTATATAGTAGAATATACATATTAACAGATTGTATGTACACTTGTGCAAATGGATAATGTAGTAAGTAGAGGTAGTGTTATATACATGTAGAAATAAAATGTAGATATAATAAAGCACTATAGTGCACACAATAGGAGTAGTGGAAAAGGAATATTGCTCTTAAGGAGCAGTTATCTGTTTAGGAGGGAGATTGCCTGGGGGAAGAAGCTGCTTCTGTGTCTGGAAGTCCTGGTGTTTGGTGCTCTAAAGCGCTGGCCAGAGGGCAACAGTTCAAAAAGTTTGTGTGATGGGTGTGTGGAGTCAATGATGATTTTTCTTGCCCTGTTTTTTACTCTGGAATCGTACAGGTCCTGAAGTGTGGGCAGAGGAGCACCAATAATCTTCTCAGCACTACGAACTGAAAGCTTCTAAAGCTTCTAAAGCTTGAATCACATTTCCCATCAACATACAATACATTCTATTTGTCTATATATTCACACTACAGAAATAAATCTACAAAATTGCCATAGACATGTATTAACTTGTTATTGTTTGTAATGCAAAATAGGAAACAGAGAAAATAATTGCTGAGCTCAACGAAACATGGGAAGAGAAGCTTCGCCGCACAGAAGCCATTCGAATGGACAGGTTTTTTTTTGTTGTTGTTTTTTTAGTAATAGCAAAAGTGTGACATCATGTTGTGGGATAAATATGAACCTAAATAGCGTTGACTGAAAGACAACTTCTTGGTTTTTACAGAGAAGCACTGCTGGCTGAGATGGGTGTGGCCATGCGTGAGGACGGAGGAACTGCTGGAGTTTTTTCACCAAAAAAAGTAAAAGCATGATAAAACACTTGTTTGATACACTTCAAACGGTGTGCAGGGGGACCACATATTATAACGTATTACATCAATTACTAATTACCGCTATGATTTTTTTACATCCCCTGAATCCCTTGCAGAGAAAACCTCAGCCTGTTTTTATAGACACTGTTGGGCTCTTCTCTCCCAATGAGGTTGGTTGCCATGGATACTGTGTGGTTGCATCCTGATAGCTCCTCTATGCACCTCTGTGTGTTCTTTTCACATCAAAGCTCATTTAAACACCATATGGTCTCTATTTAGGAATGTATTGCTTATGTGCTGCAGTTCGCCTTAGTCCTTATAGTAACACATGGTGCTTTTAATAGATTTCTTGCCTGGAGTCTTAATTTTGATTGCATGGTTTTGGATGAATATCCAACTTTTACTTTTGAATATATTCTTCTCTCTTTAAGGTCTTGTAAACACATTTTAGAGATCTTAAAGGGCAGCTATGTATTGACATTCCTGGTTGGGGTTTGTTCTTAATGTGATAGTTCACCCAAAAATTAAAATTCTGTCATCGTTTGTTCACCCTCATGTCATTTCATACCTGTATAAATTAGAGAAAGATATTTGTAAGAATGTTAGCAATTTTCAATTTTGTGATATCATTGACTGCCATAGTAGGAAACAATAAATGGTGGTCAAAGGTGACCCGGAACTGGTTGTGTTCCTAAATTCAACAGAACAACAAAATATCCAATATTTTTTTTCCTACTATGGTAGTGGATGATGTCACAGAACTGAAAATTGCTAACATTCTTACAAATATCTTTCTATGTGTTTAACGGAACAAATAAATGTATATTGGTTTGAAACAACCTAAGGATGAGTAAATGATGACATACATTTTATTTTTGGGTGAACTATCCCTTTAACTACTAAACAAATAAGTATTAAAGGAGTCATATTGCACGGCTAAAACGAATATTATTGTTTGTTTTAGATGTAACGCAATGTGTATACACCATTTAAAGTTTAAAAAATGTTGTATTTCCACATACCGTGCATGTTTGTATCTCCTCTTTGCCCCGCCTCCCCCGATTTTTTACAAAGCTCATCGCTCTGAAAAGCGAGATGTGCTATGATTGGCCAGTTCACCAGTGCGTAGTGATCGGTCAAATACTGCAAGCATTTCAAAGAAATGTAACGCCTCTTACCATATTCGGAACATCAGGTTCCAAAGCAATTGTACTGACAGACGATACAATGAGATTTACAATTACGCCCACCTTAACTACATGTAGATTTGGGCGGTCCTAGTCAAATCATGTTACGAAGTTACGTAGATTCGCCGGGGTGTGGTTACACGAGGCTTTTCAGGCAAGTCTGGTTGAGCATTCGCTTTTAGATAGAATGCATCTTTTGTTCCCACACTTTCATTTGTGCAATTTGACGTGTCTAATACATGCATGGGCAACTTATAACACACCAAAAACACAGAAAAATACGTACTTCCGCCATATGACCCCTTTAAATGTCTGCAATTGATTCAGGACACAAGATGATCAAAGCTGAGACTATTAAATATTTTTTGTAGATAACTTTAGTCTTAGCTGTGCTGTCTGTTCTTATTTGAAAACTTTACGAAAACGTAATTGACAGCATTGACTCCACCATAATATATGCACACTGAATTGCGAATCACATTCTATTCTTATCTGTGTAAATAAAATATAGTGAATGGCCTTGTCTTTAGCATTATTCTTTCGTTGCCTTGTGAGCATTTGTGTTCCTTTCGAAAATGCAAATCTAGTACCTGTTCATTTAAAATGGATGTAAATGTTATTTTGGCCTAAATTGCAGACACCCCACCTGGTGAATTTAAATGAAGATCCTTTGATGTCTGAATGTCTCCTATATTACATCAAAGATGGAATTACCAGGTTAGTGCTGAATCAGTGTTGTGGTATTCAGTAGTTTTTTACACACAAAAAATAGATAGTAATTTTGTGTGGATAAACCAGTCATGAATTAAAAAATAATTAATTAATTAACCCATTAAGTCAGATTTTTAATTTGTTTTATTCTACTCAGGGTAGGGAGAGATGATTCAAGCATCAGGCAGGATATTGTTTTGAGTGGTCACTTTATCAAGGAGGAACACTGCATTTTCACCAGCACCACTGGACCTATGGGAGAAGGTTTGAAAACAAATACAGATGAAAGGTTGACTGGAGAATATTGTACCACAACATCAGTTTAACCTATTTGAAATTATATTTAGGGGTGATTTTGTTATTGTAAAAGGGCACCAGCGTCCTTACGTGAAAATTAAAGGTTTACAGGAACCATTTAAAAGTTGAAGCTATGATACAAAATGTGTTATAACACTTCTTCCCTACACAACATTCCACATACTGGGTATAGACCACAGTCATCCTGGATGTTTTTCCTGTTGTTTACAACAGTCATTCTAGAGCCTTGTGAGGGAGCAGAAACTTATGTCAATGGGAAGAGAGTGACAGAACCCACTGTTCTCAGATCAGGTCTGTTTTTACGGTCGCTACAAGCATTATAGAAAGGTTTCTTTTAAAATGATTTAGTTTTTCTCTCATATGATGCTGATATTTCGATCTATTAAACAGTCAATTTAATTTTTAGGGAATCGAATTATTATGGGCAAGAGCCATGTGTTCCGTTGTAACCATCCAGAGCAGGCCCGTCATGAGCGTGGGAGGACACCCAGTAGCGAGACTCCAATGGAGCCTGTGGACTGGGCCTTTGCTCAGAGAGAACTTTTTGAGAAACAAGGCATCGATATGAAGCAGGAAATGGATCAGAGGTAAAAGAAATAACATCAAGGTGTGACTTTTGTGATGCTTATTTTGTAAAGGCATTAACTCTCTGTGAATACAGACTGCAAGAACTTGAGGATCAGTACCGGAAGGAAAGAGAAGAGGCTAACAATCTATTAGAGCAACAAAGATTAGTAAGTGACATCAAAGACATTTTAACGATTTAAGCGCATGGTCTAAAGCGCACGGTGCCAGTGACCTTAGGGCCTGTCTGAATCCACTTTTGTTAGTTTACCGGCAACATGAAAATATTTGAAAAACTTTCAAAAATGGTTGGCGCGCTCGGAGCATGGTCTAAAAGGGTTGTCCCTATTTCCTTAATGAGTAATGGGTGTTTTGGGAGTAATGTGCAGTAAACCAATCAGTGTCTCACCTCCCATTTCCTTAAAGAGTCAGTTGTGCTTGTGCCATGACAGATTTGCTATTTGCTATTCCATGGCGGAATTTGCAAGCGAAATAAAGGAACGCTTCTCTAGCGAGTAAACCTTGCGCACGAGCAGACCATCTACAGGACAAGCCGTTTTTTATCTTGTATCTTTATCTTCACAATTATAGTCTTTTACATTGTAATCCTTACATTGTAATTTTTAATAGTTGTTAATATTTATATGTTTGTTACTGTGTGTGAAATAGGCGCATATTACTAATGTGCTCTTTAAATAACAAAACAAAACAATAAGTTGGTTTCAGTTGGTCAGTGGCACAGTCTATTTCAGTTGCCAACAACATTCTAACAAACATACCTCGTTTTCAGACCAGTACGCTCAAGTACGCCCATTTGTGCATGCTGCACATATGGGCATAAATGCATTAGTTATTTGAACAATGATGTGAAAATCATAACTGTGTCGGCAGTCGCACAATTGTGACAATTGTGTTGCACCAGGGTTATTATTGTGAACGAAAACTATCACAAAACTGAAAGTGTTAGTGATAAAACATTTTCATTAACTGAAATAAAAGTTTCAAAAAAAAGAATATAATACTATAATGTGCACCTGCACAACAAACAAAACTAAATAAAACTTGTGTTTTCATATTTTAAATGGTATTTACAGAACCATAAATAAGCAGAGGTTGCTGGATCATTAATGACCAGCAGGTGGCATATTAACTTCTACATAGAGGCAGGGGCATAGCCAGAACTTTTTTTTAGAGGTGACCAGGTAAGACCCAGTTCTTTAACTTCTACTGTAATTTACACCAATTCTTCATTACAAATAGTTTGCTGGTCAAAAACATACACAAAGAACGTAAAGTAAACAAATTATTTGCAATGCTTTCATGTGCTAACATTATTTTAAAATAATTTGCTAGCTATCATTTGCAGTAAGTTAGCATTTTTTATAGAAAATAAACATTGCAGTACCCCAACTTAAACTTTCGCGAAAATGTAATTAATGAATAAAATCCAGTTAAACAAGACTGATTTTACTGATCTCATCCTTCTGCTCGCGATGAACTTCCATGGTACACAGACAGTACACTGTCACGAAGCGGTTAGCAGCTGCTCAGCTATAGCGCTCAGACTGTTTGCGTCAGTGCGTCAGCGTATGACATCATATTAACGTGAGAGTAATGTTCTCGCGTTACTTTCAGTGTATACGCTAAATGATCTGTGCAGCACTCCGTATAAACTCTGACACACATCTTAAAACTGCTTCGCACAACAGAGGTGGCCATCCATCATTCAGGGGTAGCTGTGGCCACGCATGGCCACCATGTAGCTACGCCCCTGCATAGAGGGTATGCACGTGGCCTCAATGCAAACGGAAGCCACGCAAGTCATGCTCACTGAGTGGGTGGTGATACATGAATGATAAAGGTAGTAGGTAGAAAGAGACAGCCCAATATGGGATTTTTATCCATGACATTACACTAAGGATTAAAATAATACTTGAACTAAATAAAAACTAAAAGTAATGATTTTTAAAAAACAAAACAAAATGAAAACTATTTATGCACCACTGAAAAGAAATACAACTAAAATAAAATAAATAAAAATAAAAACTGGGTAATTCCGTGTCAAATCAACCACAGGTCCCCGGCTCAAATGTTTTATTTTTTAAAATATTTTTACAGAAGCAAGACTAACATCAGTAGTGATGAAAGCCAAAATATTAAATGTCACCGATGAATATTAACTGAGTAATCCACTCATTTGTAGAGCAAGGTAAAAATAATTGCGGCTCGTCCACACGCAAACGCAGTACTTGGTCACTGAAACCGAACATTTTTGAGAACTCCTGCCAGGGTGAATATTTTTAGAAACGTCTTGGTTACGGATGTAACCTCAGTTCCCTGATAGAGGTAAAGAGACATTGTGTCGAGCCGACAGATGGGGTTCGTCCCTGAGAACCAATCGCTTCCGACTTCTTAGAAAAGGCCAATGAAATTGGCGAATTAAATTTGCATGCCGGTATAAAAGGGAGACGGCGTGCCTCATTCACCTTAGTTCTGAGGAGCCTGAGACCTCTCACGACTGCTGCAGTGGGCAGCACGTGTTGTGGCAAGATGGACACAACGTCTCGTTCCCTCCATCAGGGAACTGAGGTTACATCCGTAACCAAGACGTTCCCTTTCTGTCGGTCTCTCGACGTTGTGTCGAGCCGACAGATGGGGTTCCTATGGAAAACGCCACAACACTGTGCTCTGTCACAATCTCTAGCGAAGCGACGGTGACTGGCCTGGGCGTGTCAGCCGTGAGCGCTACCGCAAAATTGTAAACTACCAGTGGGTAGGTAGGGGTCCCAGAGCTTTACTTGAAAGGTTGGAAGGCCCTGCCTTCGGCCTCACAGGCGGCGGCCTTGTTTCTCTAACAGCAAGAAGCCGCCTGGTACCGTAAGGCCACTGGGTAAGCGCTACTTCCTCAAGTGGGGGATGCGCTACAGAGACCAATTCCTACAGGAGGGAGGAGTTTAGTGGAGATACCAACATGGTCTCACCGATGGGGGAGAACTCATGGGAAGAATGTGCGGACTGAAGGAGTTAACCGCGAGGTGGAGGTCCACCTAGGGAAGGTCATGGGTTACCAAGGTGGGAACCAATCATGAGGATACATCAGATGGAACCGCCCTGCTGGGGGGTTACAATGTCCGGTAGCACTAGGTTCGGTTAGAGCTATGTTGTGGATAACTCAGTTGGTACCCGGCCTAAGGGGCAGGGCTGCTCTGCCCAGCCACCCGCAGGAGGTGCTTGCTTAGTGATGGATGGAGTGCCTGTTCTTCACCAGTGGGGGAAGAAGGGAGGCTAGTTTAGTACGCTGACCCCCTTGGGAGAAAGGGGGGAAGGTACTGTCATAGGCGTACACCCTACTGGCCGCCAGTCTTGCCTGATGCCTGCAAGACTTGAGCTGATACCGGTTTTACGTGGAGGCTGTAGGACCTCGCGAAGGTGATGGGTGTAGCCCAACCCGCAGCTCTGCAGATGTCTACCAGAGAGGCGCCTCGAGCCAGTGCCCACGAGGAGGCTGTACTCCGTGTGGAGAGAGCTCTCACCCAGTGGGCGCGGGCGATCTTAGGACAGGTACGCCGTATTGACGGTGTCTATGATCCAGTGCGCCAATCTCTGTTTGAGACAGCCCTCCCTGCTGATCTCTAAAACAAGCAAAGAGCTGCTCAGAGTTCCCGTGGCTCTGCGTGTGGTCCAAGCAGAGGCGCAATGCGCGTACTGGACACAACACGGATAGGGTTGGGTCTTCCTCCCCGGTGGGGAGCGCCTGTAAGTTCACTACTGGTGAACTGGTGGGGAGTGGTGGGAACTTTGGCTCATAGCCGGGCCGGGGTCTCAGGATAGCGTGACAATCACCGGGCCCGAGGTCTAGGCAATCTGTGGACATGGAGAAAGCTTTTAGGTCCGCTACCCTCTTGAGTGCCCTCCGGAGAGCCTTCTTCATCATGAGGTGAGAAAGAGCGGCATCTCCGAGGGGCTCCAGGACCGCATCAAGGTCGCAAGAGGGTATGGAGCACGGGTGAGGCAGTGCCTTCCCGCACCCCTTCGGAACCAATTGATGAGATTGTGCTGTCCTAGAGACTTACCAGTAACTGGGTCGTGATGAGCGGCAATAGCGGCTACATACACGTTCAGTGTGGAAGGGGAGAGATTACTCTCGAGTCTCTGGAAGGACAGCACGTTCCCAATCGAGCAACTCCGCGGGTCTCCTCTTCGAGAAGAGCACCAGGATGAGAAGAGGCAACGCTTACAGGCGTATAGTCGCCTAGTGGCCAGGGCCCTAGCCTGAGTGATGGTCCTAACCGCCGCAGGGGGTAGGCCATTCAGGATCTCCTCATCTCGTCCAGGGGCCAGACATGGAGGTTCCAGAGGTCTGGCCTGGGATGTCATGACGTGCCCTTCCCCTGAGAAAGCAGGTCCTTCGTCAGTGGAATCGGCCGGGGGGAACTGTCGTCAAGAGCATTAGCTCCGAGAACCAAGTCCGGTTGGGCCAGTATGGCGCAACTAGTACACTTGATGCTCCTCTTCCCTGACCTTGTACAAGAGCATCCGTGCTGAGGGGGGCCTCGAATGGGAGTACCCTAGCGGGCAATGGGTGGTGTCCAGGGAGGTGAACAGGTGTACCTGAGCCCGCCCGAACTGTACCCATGAGCTGGACTGCGCGGGGGTGGAGTCACCACTCTCCGCGAGGCGTCAACTGACGAGAGAGGTCTCGAAGAGGACCAGGGCTGCTGGAAAGCAGACGGTGCACGGGATCTTGGCGGTCGAGTCGCGGCTGGGGAGGATATACTTGATATCCTCTGTCTGCTCCTTTACTGTAGAGAACTGCAGCTCGACCGTATCACCAAACAGCCCCCCCTTGCGAGATGGGTGCGTCAAGAAAGCGGACTTTCTCAGCGTTACTCATCTGTGCAAGGTTCAGCCAGAGGTTTCTCTCCTGGACCACAAGTGTGGACATCGCCCGACCCAGGGCCCGCGCAGTCACCTTGGTCGCCCGTAGAGCGAGGTCGGTGACGGCGCGGAGTTCCTGCATAAGTGCTGGGTCGGTTTACCCTCATGGAGGTCTCTCAGCGCATTGGCCTGATGGACCTGCAGGATGGCCATAGCGTGGAGAGAGGTGACAGCTTGGCCCGCAGCAGAGTAAGCTCTCGACACCTCAGATGCCGAAAAGCCTACGTGCTTTGGACGGGAGTCTAGGTCGAGCCCCTGGGGGACATCGACGTATCCTCTAGCTGCCCCACCATCGAGGGCAGAAAGATGGAACTAGTTGACGTGTACGCGCCGAAGGGAGGCATTCCAGGTCGTACTAAGTTCCTCATGCACTTCCGGGGGGAACACGGCACTGGGGGCGAGTGCGGCTTGGAGCCGCTCTCAAGCCCGAGGTACAGTGTATCCAGCCGCGAGCGTTGGGAGAGGCAGTGCGGTGCACCGCAACCCATTGCCGGCCGCCCAGGAAAGCATGGCTGATATTTCGACGTCCACTTCATCCTGAGCTCGACCCCCTGAGGGTGGGAGCTTCAAGGAATCGTCGGAGTCTGATGCCAGTAAGTCACCCTCCGATGCTGCAACAGACATCTCATCATCACATACCGTTTCCGATACGTGGTTGAGGAACAAGACAGTGGGACCGTCTCATGGGGAACGGTCAGACGAGCGAGACGAGGTGCGAACAGTCCGCGAGCCAGTGGCTGACGGATTAGTGCTCACAGTAATCCTCAAATCACCCTCGCTGCTCACCGTAGCGGGCGGCAGGGCCCTTGCAGCTGACTCGGACATGGGAGCAAGGGAGGCTGCGGCTTACTCAACTACGAGGACTGGGGGAGGCTGTGGCTGACTCGACTACATGGACTGGGGGAGGCTGCGGCTGACTCGACTACGAGGACTGGGGGAGGCTGCAGCTGACTCGGATGCCAGCATGGGGGAGGCTGCAGCTGACTTGGATGCCGGCATGGGGGAGGCTGCAGCTGACTCGGACGCCGGCTGAAGTGAAGCATCCACTGACTTGGCTTTCTCCTCAGCTCTCCATCTCTGGTCTCGCCGGTGCTGGGCACAAGAGTATTTGGGGGAGTCTCTGGTAGGGGTTGGTAGTGCAGGTTCTGGTAGTTCCAATGGGTCCAGGGGTTCAAACGAGTCTGAATCCGAGTCCGAAGAATACTCGTATTCCGGTGAAGTGAATGTCAAGAGCATCCTCTTACAGAAATCCCCAAAATCCTCACAAAGGCGCAAGCGAGCCCTGCACACAGCAGTACCCCACTCATTAGCAGAGCCAGTGAGCTCTAAAGCCACTCTAGACGTCTCTGTTGGGAATAGATGACTCCGCTGGCGCATCCTGGCAATACACAGGGTCAAGAAGAAAATGGCATGAATGGGGCTCACCACCATATGTTCCGGGTTCGATGAGGTCAGGCTCAAGTGGGTTCCCCGGCAGTTGACAGGGAGGGCTGAACGGGGGGAGATCCATTCCAACTGAGTCCATATGGAACCCTCGACCCGCCGGCCAATTCTTGCCGAGAGAGGTGGTTGCTGGTGAAGTGATAGCCAGAATGTAGAGAGCAGGATGGTCCGGGACGCCAATGGGAACTATGGGAAAACAGCTTGAGAACAAGGGAACTAGGCACTGGAGACTTGGACTAAAGGAATAATACCAGAGAGTTTAACTAGAAGACTACCCCGAACTGAGGGGGGAAACAAGAAAACTAAGATATTACTATGACTAGACAAGACTAGGGAAGGTCAGGGAAAGACTACAACAAATACAGGGTATTACACAAAGGTAACGTACAACAATCTGACACAGGACAGTAGAACAGAAGGGAATTTAAGGGGAGGAAATCAAAACCCAAACAAGAAACAGGAGGCGGGATCAAAAATTTGAGCTGAGGGAATATTTCAAATTTGTTTAATTTGACACGGAATGACCCAACTAGTTTTTTTTAACTATAATAACCCTGCGTCGCAGGGTTTATGACAGGGCCCCAAAGGTAAAATATTCCTGTTCCATCTTAAAAAGTTAAGATTAAAACATTGCTTTGTTTATTTGACCATCTTGGACCAACAAAACAAAGCATCATGTTAAGTGGAACATGGAAAATGTTTTTTCCAGTTCCATTTAATCACATCAGGACCACAGAAATTAAACAAACTCAAATCATTCTCTTCACTAATAATTTTTATCCAGTATTGTAAAACACTCTTTGGTGTTGAGATTAACAACATTATGTCTTTTTCAGGACTATGAGAGCAGGCTAGAAGCCCTGCAGAAGCAGGTAGATCGGTATTACCCTGATAGAGCAGAGGAGGAGGATGTACCTGAGGAGGAAGGTAAAACTACACAACATAGGACAAAGCGATTTTTCGGTTTGCAAATGTCTAGTCTTGTTGAAGTGTTAGTTTGAACTGATCAAAATGACATTCAGCACTGAGCCACTTAACGATGTCTTTCAATCATAGTACAATGGACTGTGAGGGAGACAGAACTGGCACTGTGGACATTCCGTAAATGGAGGTGTTACCAGTTCACATCTCTCAGAGACCTGCTCTGGGGCAATGCCATCTTCCTTAAGGAAGCTAATGCCATTAGTGTGGAGCTGAAGAAGAAGGTTAGATGTATGGAGAGAGTAGAAAGCACTGCATTACCACAACATATCACAGCATACTAACAGTACCTAATGGTTTTCTTAAATTTACCTACAGGTTCAGTTTCAGTTTGTGTTATTGACAGACACGCTGTACTCTCCTCTTCCGCCTGATCTGTTACCCGCTGAGACTGCTGAAGACCGGGAGAATGATCCGTTCCCTCGCACCATTGTGGCTGTAGAAGTCCAAGATCAGATAAATGGAGCCACACATTATTGGACTATGGAAAAGCTCAGGTTATTATTGCAAATAACTAAACAAATAACTTTTGCTGTTGCCATCTCTGGGCCCTTTTTACACCTGGTCAGTTCAAGCGTTTTCTCCATTTTGTTTAAAACTGTCCCATTGGCACATAAATGTGTCTAAGTTAAATGGATATAAATCCAAAATTTTGTTGCCATGCAAAATGCTAATATATCTTTAAGTACTTCTGCTGGACTGAGATGGCAGACACTGCTTTTTGCTATATTTGATTTTGCAAATGCCGTTGCATCAAAAACATACTTTTAAATAAAGAAGGAATTTCTGACTAAAATCTGAATTAAATAACATTTCATATGACCAACAATTAAACCTGACATCAAATGTGCCTTAAGTTTTTAAAGATCCCCTTAAGCCTAAAAATCACCTTTCTCTTTCTGTCTTGTGTCTCGAGGTTGTATTGAGACAGAATGGGGTTTAAGTCAAGTCAAGTCAACTTTATTTATATAGCACTTTTTACCATTTTCATTGTTACAAAGCAGCTGTACATGAAATATGTTGACTATAAGCAAAACATTAAAGTTATACAAGTTAAAACAAAAGATGTGAACACACACAGAATACAGAAACGCAGACAGGATCATACATACCCAAATGCATAAAACACAACTCCACACGCACAGAGCACAATATACACACGCACTGACACATGCAAGCATGCACACATACACGCACTCACAGGCACACACACCGGTTGATCTAACTAATGCAGCCTAAACCCTCAGAGGATTTGTATTGTGGAAGTGTAGAGTATGCCAGGTAGAAAATATGTGTCTTTATTCTAGATTTAAACTGACAGAGTGTCAGGCTCAGTTGACTGAGCCTCCTTGACAGTACAAGGAAGACTGTTGCAAAGTTTAAGCACTAGATAGGAAAATTATCTTCCACCTACACTTGATTTTGAAATTGTAGGTTAAACTGAGAATGTAGTGAACGTGAAGGACTGTAATACAAGAGAAGCACACTCAGGTACTGAGGAGCTAAACCGTGTAGGGCTTTATAAATAATCAGTTAGATTTTAAATTTAATGTGTTGCTTAATAGGTAACCAGTGCAATGTTGATAGAACGGGGCTAATATGCTCATACTTTTCAGTTCTTGTAAGAACTCGAGCTGCTGCGTTTTGAACTAGCTGGAGTTTTTGTAATAGACCCACAGGGCAGCCACCTAATGGTGCATTACAATAATCTAGTATTGACATCATGAATTCATGAATTAGCTTCTCTGCATCTGATAGTGACAGCATATGACGTAGTTTAGATATATTCTTAAAATGGAAAAACACAGTTTTACAGGTGTTGGCGACATGGCTTTCAAATGATGGATTAATATCAAATAAAATGCCAAGATTCTTTGGTGACGACAAGGTTTTCATGAAACATCCCTCAATAGTAAAACATTATTCTTGGTTGTTACTTATAGCAGTTTTCGGTCCAATAAGTAACACTTCCGTTTTGTCCGAGTTCAGTAATAAAAAGTTGTTACTCATCCAGTTTTTTATATAGACTATGCATTCCATTATTCTGTTGAACTGCTGAGTTTCGTGAGGCTATAAAGTTGAGTGTCATCAGCATAGCAGTGAAAGCTAACTCCGTGTCGCTTTATTATATCTCCTAGAGGTAGCATGTACTGTATAGTGCGAAGAGCAGAGGCCTAAAACTGAGCCCTGTGGTCCACTGTAATGGACTTGTGATTTGCATGACACCTCATTGTTTATTGCTACAAATTGAAAATGGTCGGATAAGTAAGATTTAAACCATTCCATAGCTATTCCATTATTGCAGACGTAATTTTCAAATCTATGTAAGAGTGTGCTGTTGTCAATGGGGTCGAATGCAGGTCTAGCAGCATCAATAACGAGATAGAGCCAAGATCAGACGCCAAAAGCAGTCTTCTTCTTAACCAATGGGTGTCTATGGCAGCTCTATGAACCGTACATAGGAGAATGATGAAACTTGGCACACTCGTAGTGGTGGTCCTCAGTAGTCATGTGACCAATTATGGCTGTAACTTTTGAACCCATTGATCCACAGTAATTCTACTCGGCACATGTCATGCACCCCTCACGCTCATCGCATTCCAAGCATTAAATTAAGATTCCGCCCACTACAGTAGCGGCAATCTTGAAAAGTACAGTATCGCGTTTTTTCGCAACTGGTCCTGAAATTGTGACTGATTGTCATGAAAAATTGGCTCAGATTATCTTTGGACTGAGCTGCACTGACCCAAAAGAATTGCGAATTTCGGCGTTGTTCAAAAGTTATGAGGTCGCAAACTTTTCAAAGTTGACCCAAAAATGTATTGGAGGCTGTAACTCGGCCAATGTTCGATTAATCGATACGACACTTGGTACGTGTCATCTACACCTCGGAATGGGGGTCCTTGCCAAAATGGGGAATAGCACCACCTATGGGTCGTAAGATTTGAAAAATTTATATTTTTGCCTCTAACTTTTGAAATGTTTGTCAGAAAATCATGATCTTGGTGTCTACGGATTCATCGAATCGTGCCGGATCGGGTGAGTATGATTATGTCATAAACCGTGATATATTTTGACCCGTGTGATATACCGCCACCAAATTTGACACGCGTCACCAATTTATAGTCCCAAACGTACCCTTGAAGTCAACTAATTGGCACACCTGATAAATTGCAAGTCTCGGGTGCGAAACGTCGCTGGTTCAAACCTCCTGTCGCACATTTCAATTTGCAAGTATATGCAAAAATAGTGCAAGTATGTAAATAAACGAAATATAATGTCATTTTAGTAATAAAATAAAATAAAGTGCAATGTAGGTAGTGCAACTTAAAGTGGTTTATAATACATATAAATATATTCAAACAGAATCTGTTCCTCCAATACACTATATTTCTGCTACTTTTGCTCTGCTGTCTCATTTCATGTTGTGGGTACACTGGGGGAAGTGTGGGCTGGGTGTGGTGGGTACGCTGGGTAAAGCAGCACAAAGTGTGGGCTTGGCCCCGGTGGTGCTGCTTGCATCTCTTGTTGTTTATTTGTTTCCCTCTGAAATGAAAGAAAACTGCACATTGTAATTTATTTAAGATTAAAGTATTTGTCAGCAATACAGTTATTTTGGGGGGAGATGTGATTAATTGCATTGCAGGCTGATTTGAGGTGTGCCCCTAAATTTTCTTCTTGCACTCTTAAAATTTTAATTCTGGGGCTACAGTGCTCCTGGTAAAAAAATGTTAGTCTTGAGCCCTGATGTTTAATGCTGCTCCCTGCAGGCATAGGTTGGACCTGATGAGAGAGATGTACGATCATGCTGCTGAGGTGCCCAGCAATGCTCTTGAAGACTGCAACAGTGTCCTGACTGGAGGAGATCCTTTCTATGACCGGTTCCCCTGGTTCCGTATGATTGGAAGGTGTGTTGTAAAATTTCATTTTATAGCATGGCTAGATAGACCCATTTGTTTTCAGTGAAGAAACGCTCCTGTAATCTGTCTGATGTTGGATATTGAACACATTATCAACAACCTTTCTGAAAGATTTCTTCTCCTCTCCTTAAATTACACTAGTATCTGAATATCCCACTGATACTGAAATGATTAATTTTAACCAGAATGGAATCTGATATATTCAGCATCATTTCTCACTGTCCCGTTATAAGGAATATCTTAAGGCTTACGTATCTGAACAATGTCTTGGGAAAAACAAATTATTCATTATTCTTTATCACTGATTTCAAATATCAGCATGATATCAGAAAAGTTTTTTTTCTCAGTTTGTGCTGCCTTGAGCTGAGCTGTTTCCTTATAATGGACTTCTATGGAGGAGAAAACACTGAGATTATTCATCTGTGGAATTACAGCTCATTCTTGTGACAACAGCTAGTGTTTATTACAAAATGAATTTGACGGTTATGTGGTTTTCCCAGGTCCTTGATTAGGTATGTTAAGTCATTTTAGAAATTAAACCGGAAATGGATATCCCTACTTCTGACAACATCGGTAGTTCGTCGCTATGCTTATGCACAGTCCATTGCTACGGAAGTATTGTAGAGAATTTAGCATGAGCCAAATGGTCGGAGTCATTAAAAGCAGCGCCATAAACCCACTCCACTCTCTTTTGGTCTTTTGATGTTGATATCAAGAAACCAGGACAGAGTCAGATCTAAATCCAGGGGGCCTGGACTTGGGTTGGTGCTCTCACCGAAAGTGTTGATAACCCCTTTTGTTTCTCTGTGGGATATTTTACGACTCCTAAGCTTCAAAGAAGAGGTGAGAAGTCTCTCTGTCTCATTTGAAACTTAACATCTGAGGCTAACCAGAGGAACTTCTCTGACAAATAGGAACTTGTGTGATTCAACTGTCCTTTTCTATAAATATATCTAAATATCTATGTTATATGTTGTCGCTCTTGCCATTTTTAAATAATCTGTAATTGTTAAATAGGCAAGTTAATTCAGGCTTTGTTTGTATTCGTACCTCCGAATGAATCATGTCTTGATGCAATTCAAACCTTAGCATATTTGATATATAAATGTTTGTCTTTACAATTCCTCCTTGTTTATATATTTTGTGTGACCATAGAACACTTTCTTTTCATTATGTTATAATTTGGAATGGTATTTTGTAAAGTTGCCAGGTGGTCATAAAGATGCAAATTAGCTGTTGAGTGGACAAGGAACCTCTTCCCTGCTCAACTCTGATTGGTCGATTCAAACTCAGGTGGGCATGCCCTCTCATGAGGTTAAATATCGAGCCTTCTCTGAAAAACCTTTCTCTATCTTCTGCGCTATACCTGCCTCCAAAACTTGGTTTGTGGCGTCTCTTCGGAGACTGCCCTTTTCCCCCCACTGGGTGAAAAGAAGGAACAATGGACTTCTGCTGCCATGTGGCTAAGCCATGTGGCCGATCACGAGGCCCGCAACTTTCTGCAGGACCGCACTCTGAAATCATTTGAACATTTCCATCTCTACACGCACATACGGATATTGGTCCAGCACAGAGCTCGCAAGTATCCATTTGTATTTATAGAATAGCTGCGTTAAGTTTGTGCCTCTTTGTTAAAGATGATTTTAAATTATGTTCAGAAATCGCTGCCTCACTCTCTCTCTCTTCTCACCCTTTCTCACTCCGTGCTCCCTAGCGTGTTTGTGTTTCATGTATTTGTTTGTGTTTCTGCGATCGTCATTGTTTTTACCATGTAGAGTAGAGTTCGTCGTGGCGAAAAGTCGATCAGCCAATGTAGAAAGAATTCATGAAGACCAGAGAGCCAGGTTTCAAGAGTTTTCAATCTTTATTTGCACAAGCAATCAAAGAGAGACATACAGAGTTCATCTGATGATGTCCAATGACGTCCAACGAATACATGTCTGACTCCATCTTTTATACATTGTTCTCAAGTTGTTATCATAGTTCAAACCAATCATGTTTTACCTGACATCATCTTCTACCAACCAGGTTTTACATGACATCACTTATTTTTATTAGTCCATCCCCTTATCACTCGCTACAGTTACATTTCACGTTACAGTTATATTTCCGGCCTACCATATTAGGATTTAATCCTAGGGAGCGCCTCTCAATCAACACATAAGTATATCATGTGCTCTTTATCTTGACACCTTTCCGGGGGCTTTCGGACAATACATGATTTAACATTGGTTTTAAAAAATGAACTCATGGTTTAGTGATAATGAGCACCCAAGCGTCCTTGGCTGTATGCGATAAGTTAAACTCCTCTACAAAAGTGTGTGGTTTTATTAAAAATGAGCTCATTGTCTAGTGATAATGATAAACAACCCAGCGTTCTTAATTAAACTTCTCTACAAAAGTGTTTTGTGGTGTACGTGCAGTTCCTGTCTTAGTGTGATAAGATATTTTGTGTGTACACAGGTGTTCAAGTGTTCAAACTCATACATGAGGCCCATAGCTCTTGTTAAGATCAGAGAAGTACATGAACTCTATAACTACCTTTAAATGTATTCTTTTATATAAGAAAACTCAGTAATATATTTAGAATATAAGAAACGTCAATAATATGTCTAGAAAAACCACCATATAATTAATTAACAACCATATATATTCATTTGTGATCGGTTTTCTGTATTCACGCTCACAAACTTGGTCCCTTTTACTGTGTTTCGATTTATGCTACCTTTGCTCTAAATCCTGTTTGGTAAAGTCACGTTACTTATGGCCATGAGATAATGTAGAGTATATAATATCAGTGATGCATTCGCGGGACGAATGCATACAAGTATTGTTATGATTTATATTACTAATCAGAGACCGTAAAATATGGATATTTGATCACGATTATCATACATATTTTCCTTTGAGCTAAACTAATTCCTTGACTGAAATTGATGTTTTAAATAACCCATTTCATGGATGTGATCTTGATAAATATGGTGGAGAACCATATTTGGTGAGCTAAGCTCATCATTATTTTAACTAGCTAAAACCGCTACAGTATGTATCATCGACAGTGTTTTGGATCCTGCTGTATTCAGAGGAGCATGAAATTGATTCTTAGTGCTCTTCCAAATTAGGGGACATCAATTCCTCTTGGCCACTGTGCCTCTAAACTGCTCAGTAGGGGTCAAGAGATATAACAAAATTTCTGAAACTGCTAATAGCCCATGACAAATTCAACATAATCTTCCCTTCTAAGTGTTGTTAATGATATCATATTGACCATGGATTCTGGTCAGTCTGCGGCTCTGGTTTTATTAGACCTTAGCTCTGCCTTTGACCTGGTCAACCATGATATTCTTTTATCTCGTCTGGAGGCATGCGTTGGTCTACGGGAAACAGTCTTAGAGTGGTTTAGGTCATATCTCACAAATAGGAGATTTGTTATTAACATTGGGCATCATTCTTCTTCTGAGATGCATTTAAGATCAGGGGTACCTCAAGGATCGATCCTTGTGCCAGTATTGTTCTCACTTTATATGCTTCCCCTAGGGCTTATTTTTAATAAGCATGGGGTCTCTTTCCTTCTATATGCAGACGACACCCAAATCTACATCCCCCTGAAACGTGGTAATAGACACGCCATTAAGCCCATTTTGGATTGCTTGGATGAATTAAAACTTTGGCTATCAACTAATTTCTTATGTCTTAATGAGAGCAAAACTGAATTCATCCTGTTTCGACCCAATGATCAAAGTGTCCATGACTTTGATACTTCATCTCTGTCATCATACACTACCTCCTGTGTTAGAAACCTGGGTGTTTGGCTTGACAATCATCTGAATTTTGGTAAGCAGATAAGTTCTGTTGTCAAGTCTTGTTTTTACCATCTCAGGCTTCTCTCCAAAGTAAAGCCATTCTTGTCTTTAAAGATGTTCGAAATAGCTATACATGCATTTGTTACATCGAGGCTTGACTATTGTAATTCTCTGTATGTTGGTGCTCCGTTGTCTTGTGTTTCTCGCCTACACTTAGTCCAGAATGCAGCAGCTCGGCTTCTCACCGGAAAGCACAAAAATGAGTCTATTACTCCGGTTTTAATTTCACTTCGTTGGCTTCCTGTGAAGTACAGAATTGATTTTAATATACTCTTGTTTGTTTTTAAGTCACTTCACAACCTGGCTCCAGTGCACTTGGCTGAACTCTTGCAGCCTTATACACCGCCGAGATCACTTAGATCCTCTAACTCTAACCTGTTGCATGCCCCGAGGACTAGGCTAAAAACCCGAGGCGACCGCGCTTTTTCTGCTGTCGGCCCTAGACTCTGGAATAACCCCCCCCCCATATTAGAACTGCCCCAACTCTGCCTGTTTTTAAATCCTACTTGAAGACCTACTTATTTTCTCTGGCTTTCGATGTCCCTTGACAACCTGTCTTTGTTTTCGATTTTTATGAGCACCACACATATTACAGCTTGGGTATATCTATGCTATTTTTTATGTCCTATGTTTAATGTTTTATTGTGCCTATTTATTACATGTCTTTTATTGTCTTATAGTATGTTGTAAAGCACTTTGGTCAACTTCAGTTGTTTTTAAACCGTGCTATATAAATAAATGTGTATTGTATTGTATTGTATAATGTTATTTTATTCAGATTGCTAGATTTGTTGGCTTGAGACGATAAATTTGATACCATATTTGTCATATTTCACCATACTTTCTGTATGCCATATGGCATTTTATTTATAACATACTTCTTCGAACTCCTCCTACAAAATTGGTCAAATCTGCACAAAATTTGGTATATAGCATCTTAAAACACTCCTGACAAAAAATTATTAGAAGATTTTAGATTGATCAAATGGTTCTCGTTTACAGCCTCAACAAAATCAGCACACCAAAGAGTCATATGGCTCTACCTTTTCAACGCTTTTGTGCTTTGTCACTAAACTTGCTATGTCTCTTCAATGGCACATCTGGTCAAAAGTTATAAGCAATTTTATTGTGTTCTTAATGCCTTTCCCTGTTTTTTAACTTGGTTTTCAAAATCTTATCATCTGACATGTCCAAAATATTTCCTCAGTCTGCCATTGTGGGCTTCACCCGTATGGAATTTTGTCGTAAAATGCAATGTTTTACAAACGCAATGAAGAATCGCTACAGAACTTAGTATGGTTCATCAAGGTTATGTTCTGAGAGGACCTATAAAGTTGTAGGGATATAACAAAATGTATTAAAGTGGAAGTTAAACATGTTTAGAGAACTTCCGGTGTCTTCGGGGCACAAATAGAGATATTTAGGTGACATCCAAGAGATTTCCAGGCCTCCTCATAGACATCATGGTGTCAGTTTTTGCCAAGGTCCAGAAAAGTACTAAAGACATCGTTAAATTGGCCCATCCGCACATAGTGGCTCCGTTGAATTTTTTTGAAGCGACGAGAATGCTTTATGTGTGAAAAACAAACCAAAATACTGTCTTTAATCAATATATTCTCCTCTGTCTTGTCAGTGTATGGCACGCGTTCACGGGAGCACTTCTTCATCTTCATCAGTGAGCACTGCCCACTAGGCTATCGGCTCCGACGCAAGCGTCAATGAATTCTAAGGCCTGCGCGGCAAAGGTCCATGTGTGTTTTGACACTAAGTGTAGTGTATGCAAGATTAAAAAGATGCATCTAGATTTAAACTGAGAGAGTGTGTCTGTCTCCCAGACAGTGCAGGGAAGACTGTTCCAAAGTTTAGGTGCTAGATAGGAAAAGCATCTACCACCTGCACTTGATTTTGAAATTCTAGGTATTACCAACTGACAGGACGCCTGAGAACGTAATGCACATGAAGGACTGCAATACAAGAGAAGTTCACTCAGGTACTGAGGAGCTAAACCATGTAGGCCTTTATAGGTAATAAGCAAGATTTTCAAGTTAATGCGATGCTTTATTAGGTAACCAGTGCAATTTTGACAGAACCGGGCTAATATGCTCATACTTTTTTGTACATGTAAGAACTGAGAGCTGCAGCGTTTTGGACATGTTGGAGTATTTGTAATAAGCCTGCAGGGCAACCACCTAACAGTGCATTACAGTAATCTAGTCTTGATGTCATGAATGCATGAATTAACCTCTCTGCATCTGATAGTGACAGCATATGACGTAGTTTAGATATATTCTTAAAATGGAAAAATGCAATTTTACAGGTGTTGGCGACATGGCTCTCAAATGACAGATTACTATCGTATAGAACGTCAAGATTCTTTGCTTGAAGACGAGGGTTTTATGGAACATCCATCAATAGTTAAGCAGTATTCTTGGTTATGTATGGCGGTTTTCGGTCCAATAAGTAACACTTCTGTTTCGTCCGAGTTCAGTAATAAAACGATGTTACACATCCAGTTTTTTATATCGACTATGCATTCCATTATTCGATGGAACTGCTGTGTTTCATGAGGCTTCGAGGAAATCTAAAGTTGAGTATCATCAGCATAACAGTGAAAGCTAACTCCGTGTTGCTTTATTATATCTCCTAGAGAGATTTAAACCATTTCAAAGCTATTCCCTTAATGCCGACGTAATTTTCGAGTCTATGTAGGAGTATGCTCTCAATCATGAGCTCATGTTGATTTGAATCCAAACTATGACGTCGTTTTCCTTCATGAACATTTTCCCGCCATTTTGAAATATTCAAGAAACATACTTTTTCAAACTCATCCCAGAGCTTTTGACCAATTTGCACTAAATTTAGTGTGTAGCATGTAGAGACTGTACAGACAAAAAGTTAATAAAATATTTTTGATTGGTCAATCCGTTCTCGTACAGCGCATCAACAGATTCGACAACGTCCACTCCAAAATGTTTTTTAGGTTGTATCTTTACCAAGCTTTCATGTGTCAATGCAAAACTTGGTATATGTCATCAAGGTCTGGACCTCAGGTGACAAACCATGTTTCCGCACAGTGCCACCTACTGGTAATAAGATATAAAATAGCTTTTTTCTTATAACTTCTGAAATCTTTCATCTAAAATTATGAGAGTTGTCTCTCGAGTTGTTTCTCGAGTCGAAGCCTATCAAATTTTCCTCAGTCGGCCATTGGGGCGCCACTCATTTAAACTTTTGTCATAAAATGTGGTGTTGTACAAATGCAATGGCGTATCGCTATGAAACTTGGTGTGATTCATCATGACCATATTCTGATTGGACCTTTCTTTTGGGCCAGTTCTAGGCCAGCGCCCCCCAATGGTCAACTTTTTATAGTTATACCACCTGTACGGCCATTGCTAAGAGCCTCTCGTCGTTGACTGATGCCTTACTACACCACTGGAAGGTTATGATTCGCGGTAACGCTCACTTGTGATTCGCCCAGGCCAGTCAGTGTCGCTCCGCTGGAAGTCGTGACATGGCTCAGCGCTGTGGCATTTCTTATAGGGACCCCATTCTGTCTCGACACAACGTCGAGAGACCAACAGAAAGGGAACGGCTCGGTTTCTGATGTAACCTCCGTTCTCTGATGGAGGGAACGAGACGTTGTGTCCTTCATGCCACAACACTTCGCCATACAGTACCTCTCAGGTTCCTCAGCCCAAGAGGTGAATGAATGGGCACGCCATCTAACTTTTATACCCGTATGCACAGGGCGGAGACTGGCATGCCTAAGGCCATCAAACGTATTGTGTAACTTAGTCGACACGCGCCGGACGGCTAGTTATGGACGCTGCGCGCCGACGACCCCAAATTTTTCCCAGGTAGCCCGGCGGTGCCGAAACGAAGGGGAGAGCGCCCGCGATCGAACGGAAGCGTCATGGGGCGGCGGCGACGCCCGGGGGACCCCAGAAAAATGTCCAAAGTACCTAATTTTTGAGTCACGGAACGAAGGGTTAGGCGCTCTCTCGGGCAGAACCACGAGGGGGCGACTCGACGTACGGTCCCAGCCTAAGCCGAGCGCGCCGATCAGGTTGCGACCGGGCCTCCCGAAGAGCGCCTATGCAACCCCCTTGCAGCCTACGGGCCGGCTCCGGACCCCGACGTACACGAGAGGCCTACGCGTGCCCCTTGTAACCTATTTTGGGCGGGGCTTCCCGCTGGCCACGCCTCCATCCTCAGAACGCCTACGCGTTCCCCTTGCAGCCTAAACTTGAGGGAGGCCTGCCCGACGCCCCCGAAGCCTGCCCGAAGACCCGGTCTCCACCCGGCGCCCTGGGGGACCCCGTCTCGGAGATGACTGCCTCATTTGAGCCCAGCGGCTGTGCGACAGACGCTTAAACAGCCCAAAGCCCTTTTCTTTGACTTTCGAGTCGAACATGCACATAAAAGCGCCGGTGTGCATCGACACAATGTTTTCTCAAATCTGCGATTCATTCGAAGGGCCCAAAATTAGGTAGAAAGAGTAAGACCCCTGTCAGTGGTCTCGTTTGCTTTGGCAATGATTTATCCAGCTTAAACCATCAGTAGAGTGTATGAGAGGAACAGCCCTTCACAATGACGTGCATTAAGGCTCACAGTTGTGCTCCAGAAGCTTAAAAATGGTGTGTCCATTAGCTACCTATGGGAGCCGCGCCAAAAGTGTTACGTGTGGGACTTCCTGTGACCACAGGAAGTCCCAGTCGTAACTTATCTTATGGGGCCCTCATAGGTAAATAATGGACAAAGCCTATTAAGGGTTATTATAAGCCTATGTAGGGAGATATATAGCTTTAACCAACAGTAGAGTGCATGAGAGGCTTAGCCCTTCACAATGACGTGCATTAAGGCTCGTGGATGTGCTTTGGATGCTTACAAATGGTGTGTCCATTAGCTACCTATGGGATACGTTCCAAAAGTCTTACATGTGGGACTTCCTGTGACCACAGGAAGTCCCAGTCGTAACTTATCTCATGGGGCCCTCATAGGTAAATAATGGACAAAGCCTATTAAGGGTCATTATAAGCCTAAGTAAGGAGTTATACAGCTTTAACCAACAGCAGAGTGTATGAGAGGCTTAGTCCTTCACAATGACGTGCATTAAGGATCATAGATGTGCTCCAGAGGCTTAAAAAGGGTGTGTCCATTAGCTACCTATGGGA